>NW_006292574.1:377008-400141 GCF_000327345.1 Myotis davidii | reverse complement strand
GAGGGTTGGGCGGAAGGAGGTAGGGGGGGTAAGAGATCAACCAAAGGACTTGTATGCATGCATATAAGCATAACCAATGGACATAAGATATTGGGGGATAGGGGAGGCTAGGGGACTGTCTAGGGTGGGGGGAAAAATGGACACATATGTAATACCCTTTGTAATACTTTAAGCAATAAATAAATAAATAAATAAACAAAAAAAGACACTGTTAAAAGATATCGAAGAAAAAAAATAGAAAAATACTCTGTCATCATGAATTAGAAAAATTAAAATTTTCATATTTATTAAAACAACTACAAGTTTAATGTAATGCCTATCAAAATCCCAATGTCACTTTCCAGAGAAATAGAAACTAAAAAAAAAAAAAAATCCTAACATTTGTATGTAATTACAAAGACCCTGAAAAAATAGCTAAAGTTATCCTGAGAAGAAAGAGCAATATCAGAGGTTTCACATTCTCTGATTTTAAACTATATTACAGGTCAGTAATGAAAACAGTGTGATATTGACAGGAAAAAAAGACACATGGATAAACTGAATGGAACTTAGAGCCCAGGAATAAACAAATACATACATGGACAAGTAATACTACAATGAAGTTAAGAATATACAATTTTTTAAGAAGGGAAGTCTTTTCAATAAATGGTGTTGGGAAAACCAGGCAGCCACACACGCAGAAAAATGAAAGTAGACTACTATCTTATACTACACACAGAAACTTAAAAAAAATGGATTAAAGTCTTGAATGTAGTGCCTGAAATCATAAAATACATAGAAGAAAACATTGGTGGTAAACTCCCTGACATCAATCTTAGTGACATTTTTGAGGAGGGCTTCAAGGGTAAGGAAAACAAGAGCAAAAATAAACAAATGGGACTACATCAAACTAAAAAGCTTCAGTACAGCAAAGGAAACCATCAAGAAAATAACAAGGCAACCTACTGAATGGGAAAAGGTATTTGAAAATAATTAATTTGATAAGGGGCTAATATGCAAAATATACAAAGAACTCATACATATCAACAATAAAAAATAAGCAACCCAATTAAAAAAATAGGCAGAGGATTTGAACAGACATTTTTCTAAAGAAGACACACAGATAGCCAATAGGTATATGAGAAGATGTTTAGCATCATTAATTATTAGGGAATAGAAATAAAAATCACAATGACAAATGGCCTCATACTTGCCAGAATGGCTATTGATAAAAAAAAAATACAAGAATCAAGTGTTGGAGAAGATAGGGAGAAAAGGAAATACACATACACTATTGGTGGCAATGTAAATTAGTACAGCCACAGTGGAAAACAGTATGGAGATTAATCAAACGATTAAGAATAGCACCACCATATGATCCAGTTATCCCACTATTGGGTAATTTTCCACAGACTATGAAAACACTAATTTAAAAAGATATATGCACCTTTCTGCTCATTGCAGGGTTATTGATAATAGCCAAGATATGCAAACAACAGTGGAATGCTATTCAGCCATAAAAAGCTGTAATCCTGCCATTTGTGACAACATGGATGGACTAGAGGATGTTATGCTAAATGAAATAAATCAGTTGGTAAAAGACAAGTATTGAATCATTTTACTCATATGTGGAATAAAAACAAACAAATAAAACTCATAGAGGCAGACAACAGATAGGTGGTTACCAGAAGGGAAGGGGGTGACAGAGGGTGAGATGAATAAATGAGGTCAACTGTATGGTAACAGATAGGAACTAGAGTTTAAAAAGTGAGAATATGTAATATATACAAATGTCAAATTATAATGTTGCACACCTGAAGTTTACATAATGTAAACTAATGTTACTTCGATAAAGAAAATAAATGAGTAAAATTTTAAAAACTTACTCTAAGGAAGTGTCTTGCTTAAACAAACATAAATAATACTTGAATGAAAACTTCTATTATAAAATTTCCAAGTCAATTTGGGAATGAATAAAAGAATATAAAAACAATTGAAAGGTGCAATTCAATGTAAATATTACAAGTTTTATGGAGACTATTACTAAACTGCAGACAGAAAAGTGTCCACACAAAGCTAACCAAAAGATAGAAAAACTCAAGTATGTCATCCGCTCAACATTGCAGCCCAAGTAGAAGGCTTAACCTCTACCACCTTCAGAAAACCACAGCTGTTCCACAGAAACAGATTTTAGAATAGAATTTGGAGAGAAAGAGCAGAAAATATCAGAAGTTAAAATATAGTAGTACAGAATTCAAGACTAGAGAAAAATTAAAAAAAATAATTAAAGCTTCTGGAAACTTATATTTCAAAAAGATTGTTCATAGCTACTTAATTACTTCTTGTGCTTCAGCTACATATTAAGACAAGTAAACCAAAATATGGTTCTGCTTCAAAGGTAAGCACTTAAAAGATATGTTTATCAAATATTTTCAGAAAAATGAAAAGGGATCTTTGCTTTTTACCACCCATCAATGATGTACCACCTGCATTTTTTTCTCTCTTCTTAATGAAAAACATATATCTGTACTTAAAAATAATGGCCTCCATCTGGTCTGGTAGAATATCTACCTTGGATTTGGAACCTGGGGCAGCTATAGCCTCTTTTATTCTGAAGAGTGGTTTGTGTTACATTTATGCCCCACATCTCAGACCTTGGCCACACATGCCCATTATTAATTTTCTATAGGAGAATTTGAAATACCTCCTCAACTACTGAGGTCTTACAGACCTCCACCCCTTCCTCTACCTCTGATTCCAACTGAGCATTATCATTCAGAGACCTCACTTAGGCTTTTGTCTTGAGGGACTTGCTTTCTAGTCTTTGAGTGTATATATACATAGACACATACCTTAGAAGTTCATCTCTGAATTTTGCTGTTTCAGAAAAAACACAAAGTATACATCACACATGAAGACCACTTTTAGCTTTGGAATCCTATATATTCAGTGATCTCTGATAATTTACATCCTATTTTCATATACATAGAGAATTATTCAGAAATTACAATAAATACACATAAATAAATAATTGTTTTGTTATATATTTAAATTTTCTTTATCTTAAAAATGATTACAAACCATTCATGTAACTCAAAAATTGACATTATTTTTATGAACATTCAATAAAGTTACATACATAGTTTCTAATATATCTGGTATATGATCCTTTGCATTTAGGATGCAGGTTTTGATTTGCTATGCATACCTCAGATAAGTGACTAATCTGATTTTTCAGTTGTTAAAATATCTGAACTATTGCATTTACCATAGATACATTGCCTTCTGCTCTATGCTTAAAAATGCATTACAATAAATTAAAGGTCGTTGTCTTCCAAGCCATAACAACATGCTGCTAAAAGTTAGCGTACACAGGCTCAAATGGTGGAATGGTAGACATAAAGAGCAAATGATCTGTAATCACCTCCTTGTAAATGTTTATGAGAAAGAGCATTGCAGGTCTAATGTGTGAACTCTTTGTTCCCTTTACTGCAATCTCTGGCAAAATTATTGTTAAATGTTTTCGCTAAACTGCCCCATTTACAGCACATGTTCTTATACTACTGCCATTTCTTAGTCTGATGGAACTATACATTCCTGGATATGTGCTGAAATGGAGCCTATCCCTGTAACTACAGCTATATGACCAAATTGTCAATTTGTATCCTAACCATTACAGCAGCCAAGGGAATGTGCTTCTTTGAGCTTTTCTGAGACACGCCACAGAATAAGAAAATGGAAACTTTACAAATAATCTCTGAGCTCCTTGTACAATAGATTATATTGTTATTCTAACACTTAGGTTAGAATAAATAAAAGTAAGATCACCTAAAGAACATTGTAGGCATTAAAGTTTAACTCAATTATCTGTCAAATATAAAACCAAATTCAGCTCAGGGATGCATGCATGTGCTACAATCTATGACTCTCTTCTATCATGTTTACACAGGTATAATTTACACTAATATCATTGGAACATTTTGTTGGCAGAACACTTCAAAAGGACCTATGGACATAATATCTAAAAGCCAGTAAATCCTACACACTTACTATCTAGAGGAATGGTTTTCACTTCACCAGGATGTATAATCTATTTACCTTATTATCTTTAGAAGTACTTTCTTTCAAGCTTTCTAAATTTTCTGTAAACTGTTCCAACTGGCTATATTGTTATCTAATGTAAAGGTGACAAATGGAATACCATTCTTTATTCTGACTTAGTGAATTTTTCAGGGCATTTTATCTATATAAAGTTCCACTTGATGTCAATTATTTCATACTGGCCTGCCAAAATTTAAGTATATATTTATTATATTTTATTTGGGCTACAGATAACCCTGATGTTGTGGATTCTTTACAAAATAAGAAAAAAAAATCTATTTGATTAAATCTGACCATGGCCTAAATATAGCTAATCTCACTGAGGACAAAACATTGTTTATAAGAATCAGTGTCAGGGTACGATCTTAAAAACATAAATCTTCCAGGATTCATGAAGGAAGTAATTTGGCGCAATAAATTCAGTACTTACAAACTGTTGTGGGGGATGAAGGAGCAAAATTCAGGGAAGGTCATCTCAGGTTTGCCTCTAGGCCAGTGGTCAGCAAACTCATTAGTCAACAGAGCCAAATATCAACAGTACAATGATTGAAATTTCTTTTGAGAGCCAAATTTTTTTAACTTAAACTATATAGGTAGGTACATTGTTATTAACTTAATTAGGGTAGGAAGAACCACACTCAAGGGGCCAAAGAGCCGCATGTGGCTCACAAGCCACAGTTTGCCGACTACAGCTCTAGGCCTTCCTGAGGAGGAAGTAACAATGGTCAAGAGTGCCTGCAGCCCCAAGAGGAGTAACATCCACCAAAAGTACTTTCCCATTGGAGCAATTTGATGCCCATTCAGCCCTTTTAAAACAGGGCAAATGTTAAAGGGAATGTGGACCACATAATTAGAAATGGTAACACTAACATGTATTAAGTTCTTAACACAAAACTTGACAAATAGCAGAAAATAGTAGTATAATGGGTTCTTTATGTCCTCAGGTGTCTGATGGGTTAACAAAAACCACCTGCTCTTTATGGTCTTCCCACTTTATTTTTATTTCTAGAGGTCCTGAGCATGACATTCGTGCACTGGTGAGGGGTGTGGCCTGTGGAGATCCACCCACTGTGGGAGCAGCTGCTCAACTCTGTCAACTGAGCAGCACTCCCCCTGTGGGAGTGCACTGACCACCAGGGGGCAGTTCCTGCTTTGAGCATCTGCCCCCTGGTGGTCAGTGAGCCTCATAGCGATTGATCAACCAGTCATTCTGGTTGTTCCGCCAATCAGTAGCCGGGCTTTTATTATACAGGATAAAGATGGGAGCTATGTACTCTTGAAATTATGTATAATTATAATTATCTGTGTGGCACTAACAGTCTATAAAATCATTTTAAATTTCCATTTTTATCACTTAGTTTGATAAAATCTTTTACTGCAGAGCCTTTTCTTTAACCTGCATTCTCATTCTTCCTTGTTAGCATCAAGCATATATTTTCTGTTATGTGTGGAATAAATGCTTATTAATCAATTCCAAATTAATGTGCCCTTTGACAAAAGGATAGAGAAGCCTAACCTATAATGTGAAACCCCAGGGTGACTTAGGTGAGGCCACATCTAAACACAGAGATACATGGGATATGTCTGAGATAATGTGAACAATTTATAATAATATTTTGGTTAAAAAAATGCCTTTTACTGTTTTTGGTTTGAGAGGGAATTACTTTACTTTTTCCTTTTCCTCTATAGACATGTCTTCATGTCCTCAGCCAGAATGCAATTTTTAGAAATAAGCCCTTTGCTTCTTTTAAACTTCATAAATTCAACAGCGCTCATGCTTTTAAGAAGCTTTATTAAAGAATAGTCAAGAAGTTAATAGGAAGTTTGATATAAAAATGGAAAGTGGTCTGGCCTATACCTTACTTCTAACATCCTAATTTACTGTTTTATGTTATGTTATTCATTGTATAATTGTAGCTCAATTTTTTTTGTGCAGATGAATGAATTTTAGGCAAGTATATCGATTTTGTGTGTGCCAAGAATGACAAATTGTATTTTTCAACAGAAAGATTCATCTGCAACTTGCTGTCAAGATTTGTTACAATAATTACTGCTGCAAATAACAGGGAATTTAGCCTAAAAAAACAAGAACATAATAAGTTTGTAAACAGTAACATAAATTGAGATGAGAGTCTGAATTAGTAATGTAGCTAAAGCAGTCTTGACAGGAATGTGCTGAGATTGGACTAATGGTTGGAATTCTCTGGAAAATTAATGCCTGTATTGAAATTACCATGTCCAAATGACGATATTTGGGGCTAATTACAAGGTTTACTCCTAAAAGTAAAACTTAAATTTTACTTATAGACAAAAATCAACCAATACAGAAAACTTTCTAGCGGGACTAAAAGTTCCTTTGTTAATTATCACATTGTCATTTAACATAAATCAATATGAGGGATCAATAAATGCATCAGAAAACAAAGACGTAATTTGTTTGTTACTATTTCAATTTGTTCATGTAAAACCAACTACAAATACATTACATTTTTACAAGTTAAAAATTGATAGAAATGTTTATCACTTAGAAGCAGAGAATACTGTATTCACTTTGTGGGCAGCCCAGAGTATTTCTCAAACTGTTATCAGATGACCACCTGTATCCAAATCACCTGGATCGTTTGTTTATTGTGTTGACTGATGGACCCCTTTCAAGACTTATTGAAGTTTGAATGATTTGAATGGAAATTCTGCATTTTAACAGATGCCTCTGTTTTTTCTCTGACACTAAGGTTTGAGGATTACTGTTCCATAGGATAGAAGATTGCATGTTCAATTTTTGTCTATCAAGTTCAGGCATATTTATGGATTCATTATAAAAGTGATAATAAAAGACAAATGAAAGAAAAACACTCAACAAATTATAAATACCCTGTCTATATTGCTTTAGACATAACAGGATATAATAGTAAAGGGAGAAGAACAAAGAGAAGTAGTACTTTTCATTCATTTGCCCAAGAGATATTAATTAACACCTATTGAGTGGCAAAGTTCTAGAAACTGGTGTTTCCCATTCTTTTTAAAACAATAATCGATGCCCTTATGAAGCTTACAAGAAAAAGTCAGACAATGAAACAGTGAACTAGAAAGTGTTAGAAAGTATGTCAGAAGGCGGTAAATATAGAAAATACAATAAAGTAGACCTGGCTAAGGGGAACCAAGATTGTTTCCTAATTCTACTAGTATACAAGCAGAAGAATTAAAATAGGGCGATTAGAGTTGACCATATTGAGAAAATGGCCTTTGAACAACCCATGCTAAGACCTATGGATTATGCATCTTTCCAGACACTCACTATTTTCTTGAATATCACTCATTTTACTAAAGAAAATTAAATTCTGGCAATTCTTCTATTAATAAAGACCCTTATGATGTTTGCTGTAGTAATTACTTTAGTTTGGTTTTCTTCCTAGAAGATTTCTAATATTATCTAAATGTTAATTATTTTCCCCTAGGGATAGATTAAGTAAAGTTAATGTATATACTCTGGTTATAGTAAAATATTAAGTACATTACAGATGATAAAGTAGATGACAAGTTAGAGTCTCAGTGATGGGAAGAGCAGGAATAATTATCCATACAATGTAAATTCTTTATTTTCTATTTCTTTCTCTTTTATACTTTAATATTACTTCTTGCCACAGATATAAATACATTTTAGTAAATTAAATGATTATGTGCTAATACACCATTTTACCAATGGCCTGGGAAAAAGTAAATAGTTTTTGTACCTATGGCTGTTACTGCTTTAATCAGAACCCATGTAAAGTATAAATTCAATTTCTGTAACACCTTTTTATCTGGGACATAAAGTCAGATGTATAAAAAATATGAGAAACCCAGTAGAATCATGAAGAAGAGAATGAAATATGGATTTTGGAAAACAGCATTCATTTTCACATCATTAATCTTTAAAATTAGAAATGTTCTAGGTTTTATTTAATCTTCATTGCAATAATAAACCCAACATGTGTCCTTCAGGATGTTTTTACTTAAAGTTTTACATAAGGATTAATAGTACTTACTAATGAAAATGTAGAGACTATGAAGGAACACACTAATTTTATACTCTGTGACAAAACATTTTTCACTTCTTCATAACAGTGCCATCACTAACTCAAAAAAAAGAATTCAGTAGAAGTAATTCAGTAGAGCCAAACTGACTGATACAGTTCCATCTACATACTTGTCTGAAGAAATAATTGTAGTTTCTATAAATTTTTGAATAAATGTCCACTTCAAATGGTTGTTAGGAATAACAACTATTAGGAGTCGTTGTGGTGTTAACTATTTATATGGCATCTTGAAATTCAGACTTAACTTATTTTTCCTTCTTGTGCTTCCACCGTTCTCTTTTCCAACATTCAAACATTGTCTCAAGGGAAGACTTTGATGGGGAAGAACAGAGAACATCTGAATGTTTTTGCATAATTTGCTTTCTAAATGCCTATGCTCTTGGGAAAACAGAAATTCATTGTATTAAATACAATTTTGTAAAAAATTATGAGCAAATATGATTCATTTCCAAGACTATAGAAAAAGATTCTCAGAATTGAATAAAAGGAAATGAAGAGACACTAATAGACTAATGAAACCAGGACACAAATTCCTGTACCATGCTTCCCTGGCTGATGCTGAGGTGGTAGAAGGCCTCTGATATAGATGTAATGACCTGAGAATGGCTGCATGCTGCTCCTGCTTACCTTGGAAGACAGCATAAACTGATGGTGTTGGGAAATGAGGCATTTGCAGTTGGTTGAGGGCCTTTCTTGTGCATGGAACTGAATGGACATTAGCAGAATATAAATTATGTCTGATACATTGCATCGTTAAAAAATAAAGTATATTTCTTGAACACCCAAGTGTATTGTGAGCTAAAATTATATTTTTTATAATAATGGCAATAAAGAGAGCAATATTATTTATTGAATGCTTCCTAACCACCAATCTGAAGCTGTGCGCATTACTAATACTTCCTTTTTGTACCAATAAAGAATAGTTTAGAGAGATTATTAGTTCAAGAGTACAGTTAATAAATGCCAAAGCAAAGCAAAAAAGATGTTCACTAGCACATTTCCTGGCACATGTGCGCGCATTCACACACACACACACACACACACACACACAGATTTCTTTATTTTTATAGTTATCTTAGAAATCAGTATTACTCATTCTAAGTCAGCGTAATTTATAAATTGTCCAGTTTAGCCAGAAGATCTGATACTCATGATCTGAGCCTCAGTTTGGGGCTGCTGGAGAGTTATCCCAGGACTTCTGGGAAAGCCAGAGGGGCCTATTCTAGTTCACGCTATGGACCCTCCAACCTTGATCTGGAACCCCAGGTTATGAAAATTCCTTATTCTAAGATGGTAAAATACTGGTAATCTCTTTTCTATTGATCTTCAATAATCTCTGTTCAAAATGCTGGGGTGAGAAAGCAGAATGCATTTTGAAAAAAAATAATAAAAAGAAATCATGATTGGAAATGCAGGTCTTAATTATACATCAATGAAAAACTTTGATAATAAAATGTTACTGAATTTTATATCCCAAAGAAGGACTACTGTCATTGCTTACTATTTGAGCATGCCTTAGCTTTTTATATAGATAGCCCCTGTCTGCCAATCAAATTAAAAGAAATGAAGAGACACTAATAAGAGATTAATGGAACCAGGAGAAAAATTCTGGTCATCCCCTTTTGGAATTTGCCTGAAGTCATTTATCCTGCATTCAATCACTGACCCACATGGGAATACAAATGCTTGACTCTCTTCCCAGCCTGGGACAGCTTCGAAGGGCTATCCTGTCTTAACGATTGATTATCTGTAGGATTGGCTGAGACTTCCAAAGACATGTAATGTGTTTCACTTCATCCTCTGCCCAATCCCTCCTTTCTTTCCTTTCCACAGAAGTTGCTTTTAAGAACATTTCCAATAGATCTTGTGCATACTAATCTTCATCTCAGAGTTCACTTCCCAGCGATCCCAAAAGACCAGAACAAGCATACTAGATTATATTTCCTCTCTAAATAAAATTTTCACCAAACAAGCTCTATTATCAGGTGTTTTTGTTTGTTTGTTTGTTTGTTTGTTTGTTTGTTTTGGGGACACCAGTGGCGTGGTATAGATTTGGAGTAGGACTTTATTGAAATACAGTTTTTTGTTCCATTCTGATTTTCAGTGTATGCTTTAAAAAAAATGTTGAAATGGCTTAATTAGGCTATCTAATACTCCTTTAGCTTTTAGTATGCTCAATTAGTTGCTCCTAATTTTGATGGCAGATGATCTGACTTTCTTCATAAATTATCTTCTTGATGATTTCTAACCTTAGATCTCAGTCATCCATTAACAAAGAGAGTTTTAAAATAAGTTTTTCCTGGTTGCATGGTAGAGAGATTTTGGAAATGGCAATATTCATATCTCTTCTTCCCTGTGGTAATATTTAGATACCTCAAGTCCAATTTAGTTTTATTTGGAATTAGATTTATATAAATCTAAACCTTTTGGCAAAGGTGGAAGTTATTTCTTGCTTTTGTATATACGTTTAACTATTTTAAAAAATCCCTTGTGGTCTGATCTTTCCTAATTCTACTAGCATACAATTTATTCCCATTATTACATATATCAAACCACCATAAAAGAAGAATTTGTTCTTATCCACTTTTAAAAATTTGTGGTAAGATGACATAAAATTGAATTTTAATAGCTCAGCACAAGCAGAAGACAAAGATACAATAGTCTAATATTCTGATATAAAGGCTAAATGCGTGGAAGCTGCTGGCCAGATGTCCTCTCTTCTCTTTAGGCAAAGAACAAAGATAAGTAGGTTTGAGCTCAACATGGGGATTCAGAAAATCACACACAGAAAGTCATCAAGAAGTCGGGCTATTCTCAGAGATGACTGCATTTAAACTTCACAAAAAGAGAACAGCCAATCTTTGCTGCTAACCCTGATTTAAAGGAGATTCTGCATTCAAAATGAGACAAAATAAAATGAGTTGATTTTTAGGAAAATGTGTGTGGATTTTTGAGTTAAAAGGGTTACTGGAAATTTCTAAACATAGTTCATGATACATTATACTGGTTTCAAATTTTAATGACTCAGGTATTTATTGAGTTACTATTTATTTAATTTTATGCTAGGAAGAAGAGTAGGAGCAATATTGCCTTTTAAGATTTCCTTTATACCATAATGCTCAATTTCAGGGCTCATTTAAAAATAAAATAATGGAACCTAAATTATCTTTCTCTTCAGCATAAAACCAAAGAAATTGTTGTCAAAAACCCATGTGGGAAATATTGCCAAATCTGACTACATGCTTATTTTAAAAAGTGATGATGAAAATAAATATATAACACCTGAAGAGCTAGAATCAGTAAGATATAATAAGCTTGAAAAATCTATACAAAATACCCAATAGAAAAACTGGCAAAAAATAAAAATGAAATCCAAATATGCAAATTATCTGACAAATTGGTAAACTTCTAGGTAATATAAAAATATCTTACCCTATATAATAAAAGAGAAACATGGTAATTGGCATATGACCGCTACCCTTCCCATTGGCTAATCAGCGAGATATGCAAATTAACTGCCAGCCAAGATGGTGGCCGGCAGCCAGGCAGCTTAAACTGAACATGAGGCTGGCTTGCTTCAGTGACAGAGGACTCCAACGTTCCCCGCCTGCCTTGCCGGCCACTGAGCCTGCAGTTTGAACATTGTAACAAATATAGAAGCTAAAAAAAACCCCCAGAAACCAGCTTTCAGCTAGCTGGGATCTCAGAGCTGGAGTTGATACAGAGTTTCGATTATAGAATCGAAACAAACCAGATACCCGCTTTCAGCAGCTGAGGCCTCAGAGCTGGAGCCAAGCCTCAGAGCTAAAGCTGGCCCAGAATAAAAAAAGAAAAAAGAAAAGAAAAAAGGAGCGGTTGGGAGCTTCCATCACCCGTCAGCCTGAAAACAGGCCTCAGCCCCTCACCCAGACTGGCCAGGCACCCCAGTGGGGACCCCCACCCCTGATCCAGGACACCCTTCAGGGCAAACCATCCAGCCCCACCCATGCACCAGGCCTCTATCCTATATAGTAAAAGGGTAATATGCCTCCCGGCACCAGGATCAGCGTGACAGGGAGCAGCGCCAAAACCCCCTGATCACCCTGCGGCTCTGTGTGTGACAGGGGAAGGCGCCCCAACCTCCTGATCAGCCCTGCTCTGTGTGTGACAGGGGCGGTGCCCCAATTCCCCTATCGGCCCTACCCTGAGCGTGACTGAGGGTGGCATCGCAACCTCCTGATCTGCCCTGCTCTGTGCATGACAGGGGGCAGCGCCCCAACTCCCCATTCAGCCCTGCTCTGAGCCTGACCAGGGGCTGCACCTAGGGATTGGGCCTGCCCCCTGCCACCCGGGAGCCGCCCTAAGCCAGCAGATCTTTATCTCCTGAGGGGTCCCAGACTGTGAGAGGGCACAGGCCATGCTGAGGGACCCCCCGCCCCCCCGAGTGCACTAATTTTTGTGCACCGGGCCTCTAGTCCTATATAATAAAACCCTAATATGCAAATCGACCAAAAGGCAGAACGACTGGTTGCTATGATGTGCACTGACCACCATGGGACTGGCAGTCGGACATCCCCTGAGGGCTCAGGCCAGGCGAGGCCCACCATGCCCCCCCCCTCCTGTGCACGAATTTTGTGCACCACACCTCTAGTAATTATTATAAACAAAATATGCCCTAATGAAAAAACATTATTGTTTTGTAGTTATCAATCTGGTATAGTTTAGAAATTATTAAGATAAACCAAATGTGGTATATACATACAATAGAATTGTGACCTGAAAAAGGAGTAAATCCTGTCACATGCCACAACATCTATGAACCTAGAGGACATTAAACTAAGAAAAATAAGCCAGTCACAAAAAGAGAAATACTGTATAAATCCACTTACTTGAGCTAGCTAAAGCAGTCAAATTCACAAGCATGGAAAGTAGATGGTGGTTTCCAGGGGCTAGGAAGAGGTGGTAATGGGTAGTTATTTCATGGGTACAGAGTTCCAGTTTTGCAAAATAAACTAAGTTCTGGCATCTGTTGTTCAATAATGTGAATATATTTAACGCTGCTGAAATGTACACTTAAAAATAGTTAAGATGGTAAATTTTGGTTTGCATTTATCATAATTAAAAAATTTAAAAGCACACACACAAAAATTATTAAATTCCCTAATGGAAGTGAAGATTTTGAAAAATAGATAGCTTCTTTCTTTTTAGGTACATAATTACATAATATTTTAAAATGTCAATTTGGCCCTAGCTGATTTGTCTCAGTGGATAGAGTGTTAGCCTATGGACTGAAGGGTCCCAGGTTCAATTCCGGCCAAGGGCACATGCCCTGGTTGCAGGATCCATCCCCTGTAGGGGCATGCAGGAGGCAGCCAATCAATGATTCCCTTTCATCATTGATGTTTCTATCTCTCTCTCCCTCTTCCTTCCTCTCTGAAATCAATAAAATTTTATTAAAAAATAAAATTTTAATTTGGCAATATTTATTATTTAAAATTTGAATAGGAATTCTATTTTTAGAATTTATCATCTATCCTTTCTTACAAAAGCAAAAGAGTATCATCTATTATTTGTATACAATTATATAAAAATTGTCTCAATATACATTTACTAGTGACATAGTGTTAGCTGATGTAACAGATAAGCCCAAAATTTCAGAGATTTAGTCCAAGAAAAGTTTAATTTTCAATCACGTAAACCCAATTGGTTATTCCCAATCAGCATTAGAGAACTTCCCCACTCAGGCAAACAGACCCAAGCTGCTGAAAACTCCATCATCTTAAACATATAATTCTATGGTCATTTGCAGTTGACAGTAAAGTAAGGAGTACAGTGGAGATTAGGGTCATGAGATTTGTATGTTCCTCACCTAGTGTACCTCTTGCTACATCAAAGCACAGGCCTGCAGCGGCTCCGGGAGGGTATTTATGAATCCAACTGTACAAACCTCATTCAGACTCACTGAACCAGCATCTATATTTTAATATGATTCCCCCAAGGGAATGATATTCATATCAACATTTGAGAAGCAATGGTTCAGACAGGGGTTAGGCAAAGTTATTGGCCAAATAAGGCCTGCTGCACGGTGAAAAAAAGAATTATCTTTAGGGATTCATATGAAGGGAAGGATATGAAGAACTTCACAAATTAGTTTCTATACTTCTGTTTCAATAGCTATGTCTTATTTTTTTCACCTATGGTGTATTTTAAATATATTTTTATTGATCTCAGAGAGGAAGGGAGAGGGAGAGGAAGAGAGATAGAATCATCAATAATGAGAGAGAATCACCGATTGGCTGCCTCCCACATGTCTCACACCAGGGATAGAGCCGGCAACACAGGCAGGTGCCTGGGAATGGAACCATGACCCCCTGGTTCAGAGGTTAGCGTTCAACCACTGAGCCATGCCAGCTGGGCAGTTTTTGTTTTAAGAGTACAAAAAATCATTATCTTGCCATCTTAGTGTTTATCTTGATCACTGATAATGAATTAACCTGCTGTATACCTGGATATGTAAGATTTTAACGCATGGACATAATCTCTCTGCCATTACATTTAGGTAACACTCTCCTGGAAAAATGCAATATTCCCACTTTAATTATACTGAACAAATTCTATATGGAATCACACTCAGCTATATTGAAAAGTATTTGGGGAAAAAATAGAAAAACATTACAACTAGAGGAAGTAAATTTGCTTTTGTTACCACTTTAAAGAATTATGAAAAGTTGGCAATTCAATTTCTTCATCTTTAAATTGAAAATACACACACACACACACACACACACACACACACACACACCTAGTATTCATATAGTTTGTGAAGATTTTGCATGATCATGAAATCATACTTTTTTCAAGGCTGAATTTTGTGAAGATGGTTGATAAGTTTCACTCTCCGTTTAAGTATTATTATGGCTTTTTTACTAAACGTGTTCATTTTGGTGGCATTATCTTATTTTGAGGTTTATTACATTTAAACATTAATTTTCACAACCAAATTAAAAATGAGTGCCTTTCCTAAATCCATAGTGAACAAACATAAAACAAAACAGTATTAGAGCTCCCCCAACTGTCACATGGAAACTGCTGCTAATATTCAAATGCTAATACCATTTTACATAGCAAAGCTGTTATATTTCAAAAATTAATACATTAAATAATTAGAAGAAATCTTAATTTTTTTAAATTCTCTTTTTTTAGCCTGAGCTATATAGTTGGTTAATTTTTTAAAACATTAAATAGAGAGCCCTTCTCTAGAAGCTGTTTTAAAAATGTTGGGCAGCTACTTGAATTTTTTTAAGGTGGCTTCCCCCCGCCCCCCACCCGGGGTGGCGGAAGGGACTAGAAAATAATTATCATCAAGCAGAATCCTAGAATTTTATACATTTTTTAAAATATATTTTTTTATTGATTGAATAGAGTAAGGGAGACTGGGAGAGAGATAAGAACATCAATGATGAAAGAGAATCATTGATCAGCTGCCTCCTGCACTGGGGATCCAGCCCACAACCCTGTGTCCTAACTGGAAACCAACCGTGACCTCCTGGCTCATAGGTAGACACTCAACCACTGGGCCACGCCGGCTGGGCTAGAATTTTATATCTTAAAGAGATCTGAGAATTCAACTCTTTTAAATTATCATTCCCCAATGAAAAATCCGAGAGAAGAAAGCATTTGCTAAAGTTCATACATCCATATTATCCCAGAATTGATGTCCAGGCCATTGATTGTTCCAGTGTTCAAAACTCTCTCTCCATTATTTATTAGAGTGCTTAGTTGAGTTGTTAGATGAAAGTTTGTTTTGCAACCTTTAGAAAAAGCTAAAAAGCAGAAGAAAATTGGAATCAAGCCAATCTTAGAACCTGGCAACAAATACACCTCACTCATTAATCTTACATGTTGTATTTTTACTTAAAAAAATATGATAACTCTAATTTTGAATATAATGACCAGTATCAGTAGTTTACATAATAAAAATTAGTGCATTGATTTTTGGTCTCTCAAATATTTTATATAACTTTCTGGCTACTTTGGTCAGTAGTTTCTCTTCCTAATAATGTGGAAGGAGAACCAATAGACGACTATATTTAAAAAATTCAAACAATAAAGTCCACTCTATTTCAGGTTTCCACTTCTCCAACCATTTTCTAAGGAATTCAGTTTCAAATGGGAATTGCCATGATTTTTTTATGGTAATTTTAGTTGTATATGTTGACTTCTGAAAATTATCTATAGAAAAATAAATAAAAATGATTCATGATAAGACATGGGACCAATTCAATTTTTTCCTTGATATATTTTTGAATGTCAATTCTAGCCAGTAATCAGCTAGTAAAGCTTTATTATCAGAAGAGAGTAAAGAATATTACTTCAAAGACTTTCCAAATCTTTAGTATTCAGGTAATTATTTTAGGATCGCCAGGAAAGATTCATTTTAGAATAAAGGGCATAATGAATCTATCATTGTAAATAAACTTTTCTTATCCCAGACTCTATGACAACGTAAGACAGTAGCCTTATAAACATCAACATAAATTTCATTTTTAGGACTACAGGGCAATATAATCCTTAATCGCCATTTGTAAGCTTCCTGCCACAGGAGAACAAAGACCAGGAAAATCTTGCTGGCCACCAGGAATCAGACCCTACAAGGAATGGAAACTGTCCTAAAGACACCTGATCGCACACCTGCATTCCATCCGCATTCCCAGCCCAGCAGCTCAGCCCCCAGACCCACTGAGGACAAGAGCTTTCTGCCAGAGACTGCATGAAACTCCAGCTCCTGGGTGCTGCCATCATTGACCCAATGTCCTTTCAGATCAGTGCTGTGCAGCCTTCTCTTTGGATACCCCCCTTTCCCCATCCCCTGTCTTAAAAACATTCAATTTTTCTTTATCCACCATCTGAGATGGCTGTTTAGCCTACCTGAGTACCATCATGTTAACCTTTCAATCATTAGACCTGGGTCTGTGAAAGGCTTTCTTTACAACGGTGAGTCTATTTTTAGTACTGTAAGACTGTACATTTATAAAGCATTTAACTGACAATGTCAAGGAAATGAGGTAGATGATTTCTAGATGAACCCAGCATGTTCTGAGAGTGATTGTATTTAAGAATATGAAGCTGGCTGTGTACAGAAAGAAGTTATCCACCAACTGTGGAATTACTTTATAGCATCTAGCAGCAAAGAAGAGAAACTTAATGGGAAAAGAATCGATTTATAATGCTTGCTTGGAAATCACCAGTTACTTGGGAAAATACAGTAATCATATCTCCAATTCAATATTAACTAAAGGAATGAAAACTTGTGAAAGAAACTGGCTTTTTTGTTCATCAGAATCAGTTCTGCTAAAGCAGTTTGATACACAAAGAGAATTGAGGAGGCTACTTCTTTTTTAAAAAAAGAGCAAGAAGCTGTTGAAAGCATGCAGAAAGCGACACTAACCAAACCTGTCAATTATTGGTATAGAGAAAACCGACATAGAGGAATCTGATTGAGGTACGTTCACTGAGGTCAACCCCTTCCAACTCTCCTGTCCACACTTGTCCTGTATACCTGTTTCGTCTATCTCCTTTCTGAAAACCGACTTTTGGGCCACGAAGTTTCAATCGCACTGTACATGCGGGAGCGTGGTCTTTTGTGGAAGAGCCACACTCAAGGGGCCAAAGAGCCGCATGTGGCTCGCGAGCCGCAGTTCGCCGATTACTGGGCTAGATGATCTCATCTTTAGATGATACCCCACAGGATTTTCACATGCTGGCTCATGAGCTGTGGTTTGCCAACCACTGCACTAGTCTATCCATGAACTTATGACAATGTAGGCAAAAGAGACTCAAGCACCTGAGCTTCTTGTCTTAAGCTTCAGTTGTAAATGAGGGTCTCTCTTTTTTTAAATTAATCCACACGGTAGGATATTTTTTCCATTGATTTTTTTAGGGATAATAGAAGCGAGGGGGAGAGAGAGAGAAACACTGATGTGAGAGAGACACATCAACTGGTTGCTTCACACACATGCCCTGGGAATGGCAATAAAGGCAGCAATTGAGGTATATGGCCTTGACAGGAATCGAACCTAGAACCTTCAGTCCACAGGCTGGTGCTCTAACCACTGAGAAAAACAGCTAGGGCTAAATGAGGATCTCTTGAGCCAGGACAAGACTTGGTTAATTTCTTTGAACAGTGCCTTTGTTTTAATATGCTGATTAGAATGTGATCTAGGTAAAGAAAACTTTCAGAAAAGGTTGTTTTGCTAATGTTCCCATAGTAATAAAGAGATCAGAGTGCTACAAATCTCATTGGGAATTCTATTCACTTACAGCTGCTGTTTAATTTAATCACCTTGTTTTCAAGAGGAGAAGGGTCAAGTGAGTTTTTGAAGATTTGGTACTTAGCTAAAGGTGTAAACTTATACTTTTTTTTCCTTTTAAATAATTAAATCTCCTGGTACTTTCAATACCAGGAGGCCCTTATCTCTGAGAAAATCAGGCCAGTAATTCTTCAGTTAATTAAAAAGCAAGTTAATCTAGAAAATCACAACTCTCAATGCGTAACTACTTTAAATGTCTTATTTAAAAGGCACACACACACACACACACACACACACACACACAGAAACGCCATTTGATGTACAGTCAAGGCCATTTTAGGGCTGTATGTCCCCAGTTGGAGGGCTACATGGTTTCATATTAACTAGAGTCACTCATCATTCATAAATTAGCCTTTTTTTAAAAGTGAAATGAGAAGTTAAAGATCTTTGCAAAGTAATCTGAGAGCAGACTCATCTAAATCTTTACTCTCCTTGACCTTATCCCCAAATATTTTACAACAAAGTTATCTCCACCTAATTCAACAAAATTTATTTATTTTTGGCTATGTGCCTTCATTGAGTCAGCTGAAAGTAATGAATAAAGTTTTTTATAAAACAACTCTCTTTCCAGGGTTATATGTGCTTGGTTTGCACAACACTTAATTAAATGATCCAAATACAAATAGCTTGATATAACTGGCTTTGGGACTGATAGTTTGAATATTTATGAATAACTATGGGCATACCTCTCCCTTGTACTGTGGGCAGAGAATGCTTTTATGTTCCACTTATGTTGGGTTTGGTTATGTGACTTGATTTGGTCAGTAGAAATTTAGTGGGCCATGGAACACAGAGAGAACTTCGATCAGATGGGCCTTGCTAGGTTTATTCCTGCCTATCACACACTAGCTCCTATTAAACTATAGTTATCTGTGGTGACAGCTCCTTCCCTGCAGCATGTTCTCTATCTAAATTATTTGGGGAAGTTTGGAGGTAGTTCAAAAGTTTTTTACTAAGTCTTTTGTTTCTTGAAAAGACCAGCATAAAATTATCAATATACCAAAGAGGCATATTTGGGGGTGAAAAATTCTGTTCATTCACTTGAAATATACTTGTTCGCTTGCCCTTCTGTCATCAAAATGAGAATAACATGCCCTGTGTTGCTGCTCCTGCAAGAAGAATGAGAAATGCATTGTGTAGAGCTACCCATGCAGACCCAGAGATGCATAAACAATATAAGAAATGATACTGCCGAATGCCACTGAATTTTGAGGTATCTTCATGTCTCAGTAGGTGAACATTAGAGAAATTAACTCAAATGACTTTAAGCACCCAATTCAGTTTGTTGAAGCATATACATGTGGACTAATATAATGATAATAGCTGTAAGCATAAGCATGCAATAGAATCAAAAATAAAAACTGCCCTGACTGGTTTGGTTCGGTGGATAGAGTGTCGGCCTGCGGACTGAGGGGTCCCAGGTTCGATTCCGGTCAAGGGCATGTACCTTGGTTGCAGGCACATCCCCAGTGGGAGATGTGCAGGAGGCAGCTGATCGATGTTTCTCTTTCATCGATGTTTCTAGCTCTCTATCTCTCTCCCTTCCTCTCTGTAGAAAATCAATAAAAGTATTTAAAAAAATAAACTGGGAAGAATCATATTTCTGTTTGTCACAGTCTTTGTATCCTCTCTTTGTATGGTTTTCCTTTCTAATAAAAAATAATTTGCTTACCATCATAGTGTTGAACCTAAGGATACTGCTACATGACTCAATGTTATTACAAAATTAATGAAGAAAGATCATTCTTTCATTGTTTGTTTAAAGCCATTATTGGCAAAGCCTGTCAATAAAGTTTCCTTCCTAAAATCCCAGTGTGCTCCTTTGAATTAACTACATAAAGAAAAAAGAGACTTAACATCTAAAGATAATGATTTTGGGTAAATAAATTCCATAATATTCTTAAAATGGCAAAATATGAAGTTGCTAACATTATAAGTTTATAAATATATAGAAACTTTTGTATATTAAGAAATTAATTATACATGTAGGATTGTGTTATCTCATCTTTGGATTTTTACAACTGAGACCAGAAATCTGCATCTTCAGGTGAAATTTCCTATTCTTTAAAGCACTCTATAAGCCAAAACTATATGAAAAAATAGAAAGTTAAGACAACTTGTCTCCAACTGGCAAGCTTGAGGATCTTGTAATTCTGTATACCACAGGAATATTTCCAATTAAATTATGTTATCATATAGTTATGTTTAAATCTTATTAATTTTATTTCATAAGTGAAACACAAGGGTGTTCCTAAATGTAATTCATTGATTTCTTCCCAGTTTTTGCAATAAGCTCACTTTTTACCATTTTCACTACTTAGAGTAGTTTTGTTGCATTTTTTCAAAATTCTGATTCTAATCTGCCTTAAAATGGGATAAATCAGATCATGAAGAAGGATAAAATCATATGTCAGGTAAGAGAGCTAGGGTCTTTTGGTATATTGGAGATTCCTTCAATATGTACAATTAATGGATTTTTAGTATGTCCTGATAGACCAAATTTTGTTTATTTTAAGGTGTTTTGGTTGTCAATAGTTACTTGTTTTGTTCCATCATGTAATGTAGCAGAATTTCTAGATATGTGATGTACTACTATTCTATTATATTCTTTAAATTTTGTATGGTTTTGAGAATGCAGTATGATTTCTGATTCTCTTTGTGTACTCAATTTAGCCTATCAAGTTTGAGAATGCAGAGAATATAAAAATATTGAGTGCTTGGGAAATTTTGAAAATAATTTAATAGATGCCTGATATTCCCATAGAAAGGTAAAATGGCAGTGTGGAAAAAAAACACACCAATCTTTCTCCAGACCTGACCTTATGTCTTAGGCTCACCACTTACTGAGACACTGAGGAAGATATTTGAGGTTTTTGAATCTTGACTTCCTTTGTATGAAATGGCAATGCAAACAACTCACTGCCTTGTTATGACAATTTCTTAATAAAAATAGTCAGTGTAAACAACTGTGATTTCTAAAGACACTTTTTTGTTAAGTGATTTGCTAAACATTCTTCAAAACATTTCTCAAAAGAAACTTCGACACTGTACTACTGTATCTTTAAAAAGCTATTTCATTGCGTATCTATTATCTCTTCTGTGAAATGTTCGATTTCTCAAGGTTTGTTTTTGAATGTGAATCACGGACTGGTGGCTGGCACTTACTGAGGGCACTGCATTCCTCGATTAGAAAGAGCACTGGACAGTGGCAAGCAGAGGAAAGCTATTTCTTATGCTGGCTTCAAGTTCTGGCAATTTGGGGGCACCAATGGATGATCTTAGTTCTCCTCAGAAAATACCATTCATAATCCTTATCTGTTGAAGTGTTACAAGGATTAGTATTTGTAAAACATTTTGTAAATCCCAGTTTAAAGCTATTTTATGAGTATCAGAAAAATCATTGCCCAAGCTTAATTTCCAGTTCTACAGGAAAGGATATGCATGGGCTCTTTATTATTAAATAAATGTGCTGGATTATCCAGCTTAGTGTGATTGTAACAGCTTACTGGTTAATGTAAATTTCATTCTTATACTGCTTCTTGATGGAGACTTCTATACTGCAAAATGCACAAACAGAACTGAGATAATAAAGCTGGGATTTGAACCAGAGTGCTCAAGGCAGTGATCTGAAAACTAATCTAAAAGAATTTCCATGAGAAATTACAAGCAGAATTCTCTTTTTGCTAAACCTTTAAAAGTGAAGTTACACCATATCACAAGTCTCTCTAGTATTGAGACTTGAATAAAATTTCAAATGTATATACACTTCCAACACTTCATTCCCTGCCATTCACACACACTAGTTTCCTGTTTCTGTATGATAAGTAAATATGAATCGTTCCAAGTGGAAAACAGAATTCAAAAGGAGTATGTAGACTGAGAAGGCAAATACTCTAGACACACTAAAAGGAGTGGGTTTTATTCATAAAAACAAGGACTGATTTAAAATAAATTATAAAGATAAAAACTGTAGAAACATTAGTCTAGAAAAAAAATTCATTATGAAGCACTGAAAACTGTTTTAACCATCTCTTACAGCTGGAGATAAGAAATGAAAACTAAATTCTATGTGAGGATATGATGGAAGTAAGAGAGAGCAAACTTTATGGGAAATATATTCAATTTTATATTGTAAAGAAGGAATGAAAATAAAAATATACTGAAAGGTATAAAGTAGAATACTGTAAAGGCAAAAATATCACACCCCATCCCATTGTCCTTCAACTTCATTAAATATTTTACTTGATTTTCACTGCATCAGTGGTGATTCAAAATAATTACGTAAAAGTTAGAGTCCTTAACCATAATTGGATCATGAATTTAATTTTAAAGATGACCCCATCAAAAAGGATACATTCTCAGACAGGAACAAAGGTGAAACAACACTTTAGCTAAGGTGAGGTGAATATAACGAATGAATAACGAACAAAAAACTATATCACAGGTCTTGGCTTAGATTCATATCTATCATACATTAGTAATATTAGACCACCCATTTAATTCCTCTGCTTCATATTCTTCATAGGTAAAGTATAAATAATATTTTCTGTATCATCAAATTGGCAGGATTACTGTGATATGCCAATAAAATAATAGGGGAGAAATTACTTTGAATATAATATATATAT
>NW_006292574.1:375185-376700 GCF_000327345.1 Myotis davidii | reverse complement strand
TATATATTCTAGATTAGGCTGTATGGTAAGTAATGCTGACAGCTCCTGATAGAGACTTTGTTGAAAAGAGAGCCCCATGTTTCTTTCTTTTATTTCATCATAACAGCATTTGACTAATATCCACCCTTATAGCAAATTTTGCAGCATACATTACAGTACTTACCACAAAAAAATTTAAAAAAGAATAAATTAAAGGAGGTAGAAGGAAACTTTTGGGGGTTATAAGTTATGCCCTTGATGTGATTTCATGGGTATACACTTATCTTTAAACTCATCAACTTGTATACATTACATATGTACACCTTTTTGTATATCAATCATATCTTCAATAAAGTGGTTTAAAGGGAAGAAAAAAGAGCCCTATAGAGACATGTATTGCCAACTGTCCCTGCCTGAAATTAGGGCACATAATTGGGACTATTGTGGACAATGGCATGAAGGAAGCCAGGCCATGGGTTGTGCTATATGATGATCTATGTGAATGAATACATTTCAACCCAATGTGTCATAAGAAATGAAAGAAGCACAGAGTCCCCATATAACCCTTGCTCCTACACAAGCACAGCCGTCCCCACTATCAACATTCTATACTAGAGTTGCATATATGTTGCATTTGCTGAACCTACATTGACCCAAAGTCCATAGTTTACATTAAGGTTTACTCTAAGTGTTGTACATTTTATGGATTTTGACAAAGTATAACGTGTCCACCATTTTAATTTCATACAGAATTGTTTCGCTGCTCTAAATATTATCCCTGTTCTCCTATTTAACCCTTCTTCCCCACTAATCCCTGGTAAATTTTCATCTTTTTACAATATCCATTATTTTATCTCTCCAAGAATGTCACATAATTTGATTCATAAAATGTAGTTATTTTATATTGGTTTCAACACTTATTAAGTTATATGTAATTAAGGCTCTTCCATGTCTTTTCAAGGCTTGACAACTCATTTCTTTTTAGCATTGAATTATATATGGACTAGAGGCCCGGTACACAAAAATTTGTGCACTCGGTGGTGGTGGGGGTGTGTGTGTGTGTGTCCCTCAGCCTGGCCTGTGCCATCTCGCAGTCTGGGACTCCTCGGGGGATGTCCACCTGCTGGCTTAGGCCCGCTCCCTGGGGGATCGGGCCTAAGCTGGCAGTCAGACATCCCTCTGGCAGCCTGGGAGCCCTCGGGGGATGTCCACTTGCCAGCGGGGAGCAGGCCTAAGCAGCAGTCGGACATCCTTAGCTCTGCTGAGGAGGCAGAAGAGGCTCCCGCCACCACCGCTGTGCTGTCAGCTGTCAGCTTGGCTTGTGGCTAAGCAGAGCTCCCCTGTGGGAGTGCACTGACCACCAGGGGGCCGCTCCTGAATTGAGCGTCTGCCCCCTGGTGATCAGTGTGTGTCATGGTGACCAATCAATCCCAGCGATTCTGCCTTTAGGGACAATTTGCATATTACCCTTTTATTATATAGGATGTTGCATGTGATTGTCTCTGGGTGATGGGATTTGAGGTGATTTTACTTTTT
>NW_006292574.1:365990-371059 GCF_000327345.1 Myotis davidii | reverse complement strand
TATATATATATATGTATTCAAAAGGAGAAAGAGTTGTAATTGTACAACTTGATTGTACACCCATGTAATCAATAGCCAGATTACCAGCAGCACAAAGCCCTTTAGTCACTTTCCCTTGGTCAAGGGTCACCACTCGACATTTTAGTATAAATGCTGCCTTTGAATGCTACACAAATGGGGTCATACTATTCTCACTTTGAATCATTTGAATGATATAAGTCAAACTGTTACTTATATGTGTATACTCCAATCAACATTAGGCTCTGTGTGTGTGTGTGTGTGTGTGTGTGTGTGTGTGTGTTGTTTATTGTTTCATTTTGTTCTTTTTCCTCTTCAGGTAGTAAACACCGCTGAGCACTGCTCCCCCTGAGGGAGTGCACTGAACACCAGGGGGCAGCTCCTGCATTGAGCATCTGCCCCGTGGTGGTCAGTGTGTGTCATAGTGACCAGTCATTCCCAGTTTTTCTGCTGTTAGGGTCAATTTGCATATTATCCTTTTATTATATAGGCTGTACCACAGTTTACTTATTCATTCACCTATTGAAGGAGAGCTTGGTTATTTCCAAGTTTTGACAATTCTGAAGAAAGTTACTATACATATCCACGTGCACGTTTTTGTGTGAATGTAAGTTGTCAACTCACTTGGATGAATTCCAAAGAGTGTGACTGCCAAATTGTTTGGTAGAAGTATGTTTAATTCTGTAAGAAGTTTCCAAACTGTCTCCCAAAGGTGCCGTGCTACTTTGCAGTTCCACCAGCAATGAATGATTGTTTCTGTTATTCCACATCCTCATCAGTATTTGTTGTTGTCAGTATTTTATATTTTGACCATCCTAATATATATGTAGTGTTATCTCATTATTTTAATTTGTAATCCCTTAATAACATATTATGTTGATCACTTTCTCATATATTTTTTTTCTCCATGAATCTTTTGATGAGGTCTCCATTCAGATATTTTTCCCATTCTTAAATTAGGTTGTTCATTTTCTTCTTGTGGGATTTTAAGACTTATTTGAATATTTTGGATAAAACTCATTTATATCAAATATTTTTTTGCAAATATTCTTTCCCACTTTGTGGCTTATCTTCTTTTTCTCTTAACAACATCTTTTGCAGAGATTTTAAGTTATGCAGTTAAGTTCAAATTTTCTATTATTTTTCATGTTCTTTGCTTGTAAACCACAAGTTCATTGCTCAACATAAGTTAGATTTTTCTCTTATATTATCTTCTATGAATTTTATAGGTTTAGATTTCACATTGGGTCTGTCATTCCTTTTGAGTTAATTTTGTGTTAAGGTGTCATGTCTGTAGGTCTGTATAGAGACTCACTGTTTTGCATCATTTGTTGAATATCCTTTCTCTATTGTATTGTCTTTGCTCCTTTGACAAAGATTAGTTGATTACATTTGTGTGGTCTCTTTATGAGCTCTTTATCCTGTTCCATTGATCTATTTGTCTTTTCCCTTGCCAACACTACACTATCTTGATTACTGTAACTTGATTGTATGTCTTGAAGTCAATAGTGTCAGTCCTGGACTTTGTTCTCCTTCAAAATTGAGTTGGCTATTCTGTTTTTTTTCTTCTCTGTATGACCTTTGAATTAATTTACGAATATATAGAAAAATGACCTGTGGGGTTTTTATTGCATTGCACTTAATCTGTAGATCATATTGAGAAAAACTTGCATCTGACAATATGAAGTCATCCTATCCTTATTTTCCCATCAGAAGGCACTGAGATCTGGAGTATATAAGGCAGAAGCTCATGTTTCTAATCATTTGCTTCACAAAAAGCAATGAAAATAACTGTTTCTGAGTTTTGTTATTTAAAATCCCTTTCTGATATTTATCTCTACCTATAAAACACAGCAACATAAACTTTGTTCATTTGGGTCACCTGTATTAGTTTGGTAGGGCTTCTAGAACAAAGTACTACAGATTTACTGGTTTAAACAACAGAAATTTATCGTATCACAATTCCAAAGCCTAGAAGCCTGAAATCAAGTTTTTGGCAGCGGTACTTCCTTCTGAAGGCCTCTCTCCAAGCTTCAAGTGCTTTGCTGGCAATCTTTGGCACCCCTTCAGTTGTAGAAGCATTATTTCATGTGTCTGCATCTTTACATAATGTTCTACCCGTGGGTATATGTCCATTTCCACGTATCTCCTTTTTTAAGGACACTAGCCATATTGGATTAAGGTCCAAATGACTTCATTGTAGCTTAATTACATCTGCTGTGATCCAGTTTCCAAATAAGTTCACATTCAAAGGTGATAGGTTTTAGGACTTCAATATGTGAATTGATGAGAAATAGTTCAGTCTATAACAGTAGCTAGCACATACTCCCCAATAAACTGATAGTATGAATAAGGGCTGCTGCTTTAACCTGATTTCTTGTATATTACAGCTCATTCCTATCCTAGCAGATTGAATTTAGATTTCCTTATTTTCTCATCACAAATAGAATAACCTAAAACCATGGTATTTTCTATTTATAAGTACTTTCATGATATTCCTACAAACTTGTTTTACTAATGGTTTGGTATATGGAAATTTTAATTCAGTAGTTCAAACTCCATCTCCTTTTCACATGTTGAAATGTTGGCAAATGATTCTAAAGAAAATCATTTAGTATCAGAGTTAGAGAGACCTTAAAAATCAGATACTTCTATTCCTTAATCTTAAAGATGATAAAAAGGAGAATCGTCTTACTAAAGACTTGCTAAGGTCACACAAGGAACTATTTCCAATCAGGACTAGAATTCAGATGCGTGGCACTAGGTTGGCAAAGTCTCCATTGTTACTCCTCCAACTGTTGTAACCCAAAATTGATGTGCTGGAGCCAGACTGCAGTGGATTATGAGAGTTGAATGTTAGTGGCTCTAACCAACTCCATGTTCAGTGACAGCACATTAACAGTTACCATGGAAATCAACAAAAATCATGAACCAGGGCTCTCCCCTCCTCAGAGATGATTCTTAAAAATGTATCAATATTCCAGTGTCAAAAACTTCCCAGGGAATTACAGGGGCTTGCATTCTTTTAAAGGAATATGCGCTATGAATATGTGAAAGTGCAACAACATATTCTGGGAAATAGGGGTCACAGATTAGCAATTCTTAAACCACTGTGTGTGAACACTGGACTAGAACAATTATACAAAACGGTAGTGGAGAGTGGGAACCAGGTTTGTCACTGTTGGAATAATCCATGTGTTTTGAGATTAGAGTTGAAGATATCAGTATGAACTCATATTTACTTTAATGCAGATACATATTAATATATATAGATATGTGTGTGTATAACAGATTACTATATACATATATGTCCTTGCTCTGCCAGGTGAAAAGTGTACTGTAGTGTCAGAGAATAAGGAAATGCAGGGGGGAAACAGAATGATGAGGGTATGAAAAAAAGCACATTACTGTGATCTGAAAGAGTTTCCAAGGCCACAGTTGTATTTAGGCAGGAATTCATTTGAGGACATGTGTTTGCCACATCTTGTGTGCAGGCAAAAATTGGACTATTTCCAAGCCATTTTCTTGGAAACTTTGATATCCATCTTTCTCTTCCTTCTGAGTGCAGGGAACTTGATAATTTTGTGCTATTTGTATGTCTGGTTTTCTCTTTTGACTTTTTTATTAAGGACAAATAGAGGCAGAAACTTTCTCTACATTTATTCATGGATATGTTTCTATTTTCTTTCAGTGTCTCTTTTGACTGCTTCAGCTACTTTGTTTTTCATCTTTTAATAAGGGATGCATGCATATTCTGAGTGATGGTTCTTTCCTATATGTCTTTTCTTTATAAACTCATTTGTACTATAGCAATGGCACCCCTTGCAAGGCATATGAGAGATTTATTTCAGAATAAAATTTTTAAATGTGGCTTTCTCCAGAGGCCAAGTAGGTTATAAATCAATGAAACAGTCTTAGTTTAAGATAAATAGAATATTTTTGTTTTGCATATTAAATTTTAAAAAGGTCTTCAGTTGTAACCACAAAAAGAGAGTGGACTCACCAATCCTCCTAGAAATATGCAGCCTCTAAATCTAAATTTTATCATCCTGTTTGCGATAGGAATTTTGTCATAGAGAAATAATTTTCTATTATACAAATAGTTGTTCAAGAAAAGTGAAAAATGACAACTGATTTGGCATTACTGCTGGGAGTTCATAAGGAATATTGAAGAACGTTCTCAACTGAGCGGCACTTTCTCAAGAGGGCACTCTTGACTTATTTAAGCATCTTTTTGCTTCTTGGGAACATAGGTCCAGTGATCACAAGGTGTCTGCTATTTCAAGCCAGATAAGAAGTAATGATTTTTAAAACAAATGTGAATTATCTATTTATTAAAAATACTTCCTGCACTTAGAAGGCCAAAAAAATATGTACTTGCCCCATATATTGTCCTTGGTGCCATGATTTTTAGACTTTGGAATTGAAAATAAATTATATGAAATAATCATACCATAACTTACAACAGGCAGTTCACTGTGTTCAACAAAGAAGTGTATAATATAGTGCAAAAACTCACCAATTTTCACAATTCACCAACCCAAAAACTCATCAGTACTCAAGTTTCTATGATGAAATAATGTGAAATGACTAAGGGGAGACTATATCTCACATCAAAGTTATAACTGAAAACAGTGAGTTCTTTGCAACCTGTTCTGTTGCCTCTTGTTAAGCTGTACTGCCATTTCACAAGGTGTTTTCTTGGCATGAACATAGAAGATAATGTGAAAAATCATGATGTTTACAAATTCATTTAGAGTTAAACTCTAATATGAAATTAGTAAATGTAATCAGATAACATGATTGATTTGTTGCTTCAATTTTTTGTGCAAAAAACATTCTACTGAGAATAAAACTGTCTCCATACAAAAGTAAAGTTAGTTTAATTTTTGCCAAATGCTTACTTATTTTAGGTAAGTTATTGACTATATATATATATATATATAATGGAGGGAGAGAGAGAGACCAATGATGAAAATCATTGGTCAGCCATCTCCTGCATACTGAACACTGGGGTTTGAGCCAGAAACACTGGCATGTGCCCTGACCAG
>NW_006292574.1:354483-365975 GCF_000327345.1 Myotis davidii | reverse complement strand
TGTGTGTGTGTGTGTGTGTGTGTGTTGTTTATTGTTTCATTTTGTTCTTTTTCCTCTTCAGGTAGAGTAAACACCTTTTATTAAATTTCCACCACTGCCACTACCTCCCACCTCTGCCACAGTTTAAGTTCTTTGTGAAGAGACAATCTAGAAGTTAGTAGGTGAAGAGGCTGGGGAACAGCTAGATGGTTTCTGGTTCTTATGTAAATTTGAGTCTCATCTATTAATAAAGGTGTAAAACAAATAGGGGTTTTGGAATCATTACTTATTTTTGTATTGCTCCATTCATTCAACATTATGCTTGTGTGTTTTATCCATATTGGTGGTTATAGTTGTTCCTTGTTCATCTTTATTGTTTTAGTAGTATTCCATTCTATAAACATGGAACAATTTATAGGCATAGGTTCAGTTACAGCTTCATGCAGGTTACAAATGGCATTGCTGCGAGCATAATTTTCATGTCTTTTTGTGAACATACATATGCATTTTTCTTGGATATAAACCTAGGAGTAGAATTGCATTAATTAGTGATGTGTAGACTGTTCATATCTGACAGAACTGCCAGATCTGGTGATGGTTGTACCAATTTATACTTCTCACCAGCAATTTATGAGAATTCCAGTTGCCCCACATACTATCAATATCTGGGGTATTTTCTGTCTTTTCCATGGGAGCCCTTCTGCTGGGTTTGTAGTCATATCAAATTATAGTTGTAACTGGCATTTTCCTGATCTCTAATGAAATTGGACAGCTTTCCATATGTTTATTGGCTCTTTGGATAGCTTTTGTAAAGTATCTTTTCAAGTTTTTTACTATCTTCTATTGAGTATGTACACTTTTTAAAAAGACAGATTTTTATTGATTTAATAGAGAGGGAGAGGGAACTGATTTCAGAGAGAAAGGGAGAGGGAGAGACAGATAGGAACATCAGTGATGAGAGAGAATCATTGATGGGCTGCCTCCTGCATGACCTCTGCTCGGGAGTGAGCCCGCAAACCAGGCACATGCCCTGACCAGGAATCGAACAGTGACCTCCTGGTTTATAGGTCGATACTCAACCACTGAGCCATGCAGGCCAGGCGAGTATGCATACTTTTAATTGCATGCATTGATACCTATTTCTGTATAATTAAAGTAATATTATTTAATTAACTTAAAACATAAGAACTAAAAATAAAACTAAAAAAACACATAAGAACTATTAGATTAGTAGTAGTGATCTACTCTTTTCCTGCCATAAAATTAAGTAGAAAAAACTTGCAGTTTATCTTTTCTTTAAAAATTCCAATTCTCAGAATGTATTTATCTGTGACTGGACTTTCTAGAAGCAAAGTAACAAAGATAGAAAACTAAAGCTAGGATAAAATAAAATTTAATTTATAGTTTCACTTGTTATTTATAAAAAATATTTGAATGACAGTTTATGAGACTTTTTCTAGGGATTGGGGGTATGTAATCCACAAAATCTTGTCTGTGCTATAAGCAGAACACTTAAGCCAATTCAATTATCATAAGAGTTAATATTTTATAGAAACAGAAAAGAGCAATTATCACACACTCCTCAATCCTGGCCCCTAACACTATTAAGCAAACAGAATCCAGAATTACATGAACTAGTGTCTTCTCCAGTGTGAAATTTATTTTTATCATTTGGGCTTCCTATAGTTCCAAGTAATTAGTTTCCTGGCTGAGACAGAGATAAGGTTAGGGATGTATTGGCTGGAGGGCTGCATTGATCTATGAACAAATTGTTTGTGATGGCTTGTGATTATGAATTATGTTCTGTGCAGACAAAACGGTCTCTGTTCCCGCTACGTTTTCTTGAACTGGTTGATAAGTCTCCATTGCTTCAGAGTCCCTGCATTGATTACTAATGTCTTGCAATCTTTCTCTGGCTCAAAACTCAAGGTATATATGAAAAAAGACAATGCATTCCGAGTGAACAAAATAAGCAAGGAGTGAATTTAAAATTAAAGCTGCTCCTTTTTTATGGTCACACTTCAGAGCAAGCTAGTCACAGGTTTTCTGAGTCATTAAAAGTAATTATTTCTGCGATAGCAACCAGCTACTTTTAGGCCTGTCTTTAAAGGCAAATAAAAGGAAAACCATAGAAAAAATTTAAAAAGGGGATCATGATGTTAGCTGTAGTTTATTGAGAATTTTTTTGTGATGAATGGGTGTTGGATTTTTGCAAAATTAACCTTCTGCATACTTTGCTCTTCTTTTTGACATGCATTGCTCTTCTTCTTTTCAAACAAAAAAGTTGTGTGAAGAGACAGAAAAACCCAATAGAACTTGAGCATATAGATAAGCCCTTTGTTCTGGGTCTTTGGCCAGATCTACACAAAGGAAAGGAATTCATGTAAAAGCACCATATAATTGCTACAGTCTGTAGTCAGAATGGTTTGGTCATGGCCTATCCAGAAAGAGGAAAGGGACATGATATGTTCACATAAGCAGAGTATATTTTGATAATTCAATTGTTCATATTCTCAGAGTATAGTGATTGGCTAAAAATATACACTAGATATCAGAATGTGTCTTCACACAGCGATACCTTTGTTCTGTGTGTTCCATTTTCACAAAGGTAAGTCATCAAGGCAAAATATGTCATACAGCATCAACAGTCAAGTGCTCTGTGTTAACTTGAGGCTAGAGATCCATGAGAACATACATGTTAAGTTTATATAACATAGACACAACAAAACTTACCTGCATCAAATGATCTAACTTGCTTTATTTATTCAAAGTCTTAGGACTCCCTTCAAATGTAATTTGTATTGGTGCTTTAAACTTTTAAATGATTTTCCAAATACTATAACAAGCTACTAGGATAGAAAGCCCTAGAAAGATTATTTCCTTCTCAAGTTATTTGTTTACATCTGTGCATCTTCCCACACTGTATTTATGGGCCAATACTCATTCAGGATGAGAACACTCTGTGTGTTTCAAAATTGTGGCAATTATTGAATGGGTGTGTCAATAGAAAATAATAACTTACTAATATGCATTCTTAGTACCCTTTCATTTTGAACAAAAAGTTTTGAATTAAGATAATTCCCATAGAATGGTCAAAATGTTTGGAAGAAAATAAATATGCTTTGCAAAGGAATACAAGCATTATTATTGAAAATTCATTCCCCTTCCTTTCTTTCATGGAGGTGAAATAAACAATTATTCTAGAAGATGTCTCCAATTCCCATTAGAGAATTTAATTCCATTTCCATTTTAATAAATTGGCAAACTGAAATGGTGTCAATCCCGGATTTCTGTTAGCAACTCTTAACTACAAATTCTCTGCTGCTTAATACTGATCAAAATCCAAGATCATAGATGAATGTAAGGATTAACTGTGTGATCTGAAATCCATTGGTCTCTGTAAGTAGCTTGGCCTGTATTCTTGCATTATGCCAGATCAGGATTCTGGTGTTCAGAAGGAATTCTTTAGCTTTCCTGTTCACTGAATTTATGAAGTTGTGCTTTGTTGTTATATAAAAGACATGCATTGGAGAGTGTAATGGCAACTAGCCTTTTGATTTAAGTGGATGTGTTTATGGTAAAAATGCCATTGTCTTATTTCCTAGTCACACAGCACCTGCCCCCAAATATAAACATTTTCTTTTAGTTCTTAATAAAAGTAAGTTATTTTTCTTCTGAACAAGTTTTATGGTTATCTACTTATTTTAGTTTTTGTTTTCACACTGTGGATCTTGTGAACACAGTGCGCTTTTCTTTGTTCTAGGGCAGCAAGGAAATACAAAGCCCGGTTTTGACCTAGAGTTGACAAGTTATAGGATTTCTTGACATATGCCTTGAGGGCTAAATTTTATTACTAGCTTCATCTGATATTCCCATCAATCTTTTCTTTGTGTCTCTCACACCAATATCTCACCTACAAATAAATGTTTTATATTTTCTCTTTTTAAAAACAAATAATTTTTATAACTTTTCTCATTGTTTCTTTTTTTTTTTTTGCTTGTTTTTGTTTTAGAGAGAAGAAGGGAGAGAGAGAGAGAAACATTGACGTGAAAGAGACACATCCATCAGTTGCCTTCTGCACGTGCCCTAACTGGGGATCAAACTGCCACAGGATGATGCTCCAACCAACAGAGCCACACCAGCCAGGGCACAAAATAATTTTTAAAATAAGGGAGAAGTTAAACATTAAATATACAAATTTATTGTACTCTCCTACCTTTAAAAAAATTAAGTGATTGATAAAAATATGTAATTCAACTCATATCAAATCTGGTCTGTAATACTTTGAAAAGGTCTTTTTATTGTCACACAAACTTTATTTATACAAAAACATGAAGAACTATGGCAAGCATAGAAGTGATTTGATAGATCATTGATGTAACCCAGGAAAAGCAGTTTTCTATATTTTTGAATTATGGTCTCGTGAAGTATAGATTGAATCGCAGCATAAGGCAGTGAGTACCAAGTGAAGAGACTACCCCAGAATTATATTGTTGTTCACAAGTTCTAGCCAAACATACAAGTGTAATATCCCACTATTTATTCATTTTTTTTCTCTTTTCTGCCCCCTTCATTTTTTGTAGACCCTCTATTTCATTTATTTCTACTACCACCTTTGGTATGCCTTCTACTAACTTTAACTGATTTTGGTTTCCTTTTACTAGTTGCTTGAGGTGTAAAGTTAGATTGTTTATTTGAGACCCTTTTTATTATTATTAATAGACACATTCCTTAGAAACGTGTCTTTCAGAACTGCTTTTGCTGTATTCCATAGGTTTTGGAATATTGTTTTACATTTTCATTTGTCTCAATTTTTTTTCTTAGTTCTTCTTTGATTTCTTCTTTAACTCATTGGTTTTTCAGGAGCATTATGTTGAATCTCCACATTGTTGTGAATTTTTTACCTTTCTCCTTGTAATTCATTTCTAATTTCATACAATTGTGGCTGGAAAAGTTTCTTGATATGACTTTAATCTTAAATTTATTAAGACCTCATTTGTGTCCTATCATATGATATATCCTGGAGAATGTTTCATAGGCACTTGAGAAGAATGTTTGAATGCTTACGTTTTGGGATAGAATGTTCTATAATTGTCCTTAGATCCATGTGATCTAATGTGAACTTCAATTCCAATGCTTCCTAATTGGTTTTCTGTCCAGATAATCTATCCATTGTTGAAAATGCGGTACTGAAGTCCCCTTCTATATATATTGCTATTTCTCGCTCATGTCTATTAATGTTGCTTTATATATTTAGGTGCTCTTATATTGGGTGCATAGATATTTGCTAATGTTACAGCCTCTTAATGAATTGACCCCCTTTTCATTATATAATGACCTTCCTTGTCTCTTGCTGCAGTCTTTGCCTTAACATCTATGTTTTTCTAATATAAGTACAGCAACCCATGCTGTCTTTTCATTTCCACTTGCATGGAATATCTTTTTCCACCCCTTCACTTTCAATCTATGTGTGGCCTTAAACCTAAAGTGAGTCACTTGTTGGCAACATATAGTTGGTTCTTATTTTTCTATCCATTCAGCCACACCACTCTGTCTTTTGATAGGGTAGTCTAGTTGATTAACATTTAATGTAATTATTGATAGGTATGGTTTGCTATTGGCATCTTGCATATTGTTTTATGATTGTTTTATCATTTCTTTGTTTCTTTGTTCTTCTGTTGCTCTCTTGCTTGTGATTGGATGACTTTTATCTGTTTTGATTCTGTTGTCTAATCCCTTGTGTTTCTACTATAAGTTTTTGGTTTGTAGTTACATGAATAAACGCATCATATTTAAAATGATCTTGTATTAAAATCTTGATTTACCAAATTCTTAACTCTGTCACTTTATCTAATCTCACATAAACTTATTTTATCTTTCTTCAAAAGGAGGATGAGAGGGAACTATTGATTGGCTGCCTCCTGCATGTTCCCTAATGGGGATGGAGCCTGCAACTGAGCATGTGCCCTGACAGGGAATTGAATCATGACTTCATGGTTCTTAGGTTGATGCTCAACCCATACTGGCCAGGCTATTCTTCACTTCTAATTATTTGTAGCTATGAGATAATAAGGCTCATTGTGTTCTTTACTTGTATGATTATTATTAAATATTCACAAATCTTATTGTCCACTATGTGTGCTAAGAAGTATACACAAAATTAAAAAAAAATCAGATAGGCAAAATATTTAGAAGCAATGTTAAAAACTTTGTTTTGGGGTATAAGTGGGCTTGAATAGCTTCTATAATAAGAATATCTATAATACTGGAGAAAGTTTTCTAGTACTTGCAACACACCAGGAGGCTGCTAACCACAGAATGTTACAACAAACCATAATCAATAAACATTCTCCAAGTTGTTTATTTTCACTTACAAAATTATCTGGGCTGTTTCTTTGTTCTCTAATAAAAATATGTTGTAAGTTTAAAACTATGAGAGATTTAAAATAAAAATACAAGAGGAGGAAGAAGCAATAAACTTAGAGTTTTTTTCAGAATGACTATTTTTTCCTACAATATAAAAGATATCTCAGCATAATCTTTTATTGTGTGGTTTTGTTTTATTTTAGATGGTTTAATAAAAATAAAATCCTGACAGAGGACACTACCTATTTTGTTAATTTGTTTAAAAGTGTTGACAAGCCCTAGCTGGTTTGGCTCAGTGGATAGGGCATCGGCCTGTGGACTGAAGGGTCCCGGGTTCGATTCCGGTCAAGGGCATGTACCTTGGTTGCGGGCACATCCCCAGTTGGGGGTGTGCAGGAGGCAGCTAATTGATGTTTCTCTCTCATCAATGTTTCTAACTCTCTATCCCTCTCCCTTCCTCTATAAAAATCAATAAATTATATTTAAAAAAAGTGTTGACAAAATAATTTAAGTAAGTGTTTATTACACATCTATAATCTTTATTTTCTATTTCATAAGAGGAATTTTTATAGCACTAGTCAATGATACATTCAAAACGCTTTACTTGGATGTGTTGGGTAATCAGCCCCACAACATGCTTTCCACATCCAATATATCACCATTCTAATCAAATGCACTTGTTAATTATAGCATCTTTGTTATAGTTTGTGTCTAAGGCATGTTTGGAGTGATTTCCACAAAAAAAATAATCATATAGTTTGTAAAAACAATAATAATAAAAATTCAATTCTTCCCCTTTTCCATAAAAAAAATCAGGGCTTGGTATTGTAAAAAATGTGTATTTTGAGTCAGATAGGCCTAGATATTGATCACAGCTATAGAATAATTAGCCTGGGGCATTACAACTACAGGTGTTTTCCAATTTCTTTCATGAACTTGGGGAAATAATATCCACTTTGAAGAATGGTTCCCAGAGTGACGTCAGAGGAATGGCAATAGGAAGTCCCCTAGGTCTCTCCCCTTGAAGTTATGAAAATTTGAAGAGCTATATTCAACAAAGAAGACAATAGCTACTGTGATTCAGAAAGAACTCGCAGCATAAATGGGGATAGTTTGCCACACACACACAAAAAAACATAAAATGGGAGTCTGTAAAGGTAAAGGTGTGATTTTGAAAAGGAGAATGGAGATCAGATGCATTCAGAAGAAAAAGGACAACTATATAGACAAAACTTTCTATTGCATAAACCTAATGGTAAACACACACACCACCACCACCACCACAACAACAATAACAAAACATCTCTCTTCCAGGTAATACAAATAATGGGATATGTAAGTATAATTTCTGCTTAATTCAAGAATTTTGTCACTTTTCAGTTCATTAACTAAAACTATCAGCTAGATAGTGAAGTCTAGTTTCAAGGATATCTAACTTCAAAAGAAGTTTTTTTTAAAAAAATATATTTTTATTGATTTTTTACAGAGAGGAAGGGAGAGAGATAGAGAGTTAGAAACATCGATGAGAGAGAAACATCGATCAGCTGCCTCCTGCACACTCCCCACTGGGGATGTGCCCGCAACCCAGGTACATGCCCTTGACCGGAATCGAACCCGGGACCTTTCAGTCCGCAGTCCGACGCTCTATCCACTGAGCCAAACCGGTTTCGGCTCAAAAGAAGTTTTAATAGTACAGGTGAAGAAAGGGACATGTAGGTTAGAAAATGGTGTCAGCCAGCTAGTTGTTTCTTTCTATGTCATATTACCATGATATGCTTAAATAGCAACAGGTTACTGTCTTTGTTAGCATGTGATACACTGTAAATTGACTTTATTTACATAATATTTTATTAATATCTATTTCCCATTAAACTGTAGTCTAAGAAGGACAGGAATATAGGATTTTTTTTTCTCTTCCTATTTTAATCTCAGCTTTTTTATATTAATAACTTTATTTAATTAGTTAATTAATGCACAGTATGTACTTAAAACAACTTACTGATTTAAGAAATTACTTTAATTAATTTCTGTTTCTCTTCCTCACACTTAAAAATTATAATTCATTATCATCACACAATATATTCTGTTTCATAACTTAAATTAGTCTTGTGTATTTAATTTACTTTAAAACACTTAAAAATAAAGCTTTTGTAATATTTCCTTGGCTTTCCCATAGGACCTCTTGGCTTGCTTAGAGCATATTAATTAAATTGTATGAAAAATCAATATTTTATTTAAAATAATTGTTTTTGGTAGATATTAAATGAGTTTGAACCTTAAATTTGAAATGCTTAGAATAATAAGAAAAACTATATTAAAATAGTACAAAAGTTATGGTGAATGCACTATATGGCAAGCATGCACATGGTTCTACCTGTTACTACATGTGGTTTGGATTATTTTTGCTGCATGTAAGTTTTGATAAATGATCACCTTATTCAATCATACAAGAACAGCTATAATGATGGAAAATATAAATCACTAGTGTTATTGTATATGTTGAATGATCAGCAACAATTGATGATTAACTATAGATTTTTAGTTTCAACTAGAATCTAAGTAGTAGAAGAAAATCAAACTACTGCTGAGGTAATCATCCACCACATTTTGAGGTGAATGGACTAGTTAAAGGAGAGTAATACAAAATTCTGTCTGCTTGCCAATCTAACTGGAAGCCTTCCACATGCTTTCTGGATCCCATCTATTACATGAAATTAAAGAACAAACTGGAGTAGCACAGAATCTAAACTCAACATTTGTGTATTGATCAGACCAGGTATAATAAATATGATCAAAGAAAGAGGAACAGTAGAACTTAAATTCATAATGAAGGTGGGTAAGGCTAATATATTTAGTCATTCAATAATGGTTTATTGATTACAAAGCACCATATTTGGTCTTAGTCATACAAAAGAAAATTAGAATACCTACCATCCAGCCATAATAAAAAGCTCTCATTTTGGAAGAAGAGATTTCAAAAATGTTCCAAAAGCAGTCATGATTTATGTGGAGAAAAATATAGTTACAAACACTGTATTTCTTTCCCCTCTTCCTTGCTTTTCTATTTTGTTGTTGTTATTATTTATTTTTTGTTAACCATGAGTAGACATTGATAAGGGTAGCACAGATTTCTTGGGTATGATTCAATGCTATATTTAATTTATTATATACATAAAGATATGTAAATATAATTATATAGTTATATGTCATATGTAGCGCATATAACACCATTCTGTGTTATTTATAATATATTATTTTGTAATGTATGATTTTACGTATTTCTAACTTTATATAAACTATGTTCAAATAGGAAAATATTTTAAATTGTTTTAATTCTCCATAAGAAAAATAAAATAATTATCTCTACAAATTATATGTTCAGTAATTTTCTGATAATTTGACTGTACATACATCATTAGTCTTCTAAAGGGAATTAAATAATTTTAAGATAATTTCTTCATAATTTTTATGTGAAAGTGAAGAATTTTTGCAATTCTTTATGTGTAAACACACCTAATCTTTTCCCCCTTGAAATTCAAAACAAATTATTTTAGTGATGAAGTTGACTCTGATTTATTAGAAATATATAGAGTTTGTAAATTTCACGAATTCGATATTAGTAAGAATCCTGTGACACATTAAACCAATGATTTAGGCATCTGAGGACCTTAAATCTGAAATGGAGGTTTCTCTGAGCTGGGTAGGATCTTGTCATTGTCTTGCTGCTCATTTTTTAGGTAAAATTCAGATATCTACATTTTATAATAACTTTCCCTATAAAATTAAAGAGTTTTCTACTTTTATTCCAAGTGCCACAGTATTGGTTTAACTGATATCTCATCAATAGGAAAAGCGACTATTGTGAGAGAAACGTCTATTGACTAATGTGAGAGATGTGAATTCAAACTTAAGGAATAAAATGTATTGTTCACAATTCGCATAACAAGAGGTCAATTAGACACATTACCAAAAACATTTTTAAAAACTCTCTTTATAAATTAAAGCTTAAATGTCTATGATTAGGTATTCCAGAATAATAGTGACCAGGACTCCTGTCCATTAAAATTGAAAGTGTATCTTTGCAATCTTCTCAATGACCCGTGGGCAGAGGTGCTACGGGTAGGATTAGTATTCTGCTTGAACAGGGAAGGAGCTGCTAATCAATCTGAGTTGCACAGAATTCACTAATGTATAATTACATCTCAGATTATCCCTTTCATATGTATAAGTATTTTAAATTGTCAGCATGATACAATGTGAATTAGCATTTTATTTGAAATGATGAACTATTTTAGCAAACTTTTGTTGTTGTTGGAATGCCTACAACGTGCAAAGTATTAGTATTAAAATGTCTCATAAATGGAGCCATTTCAAAACGGAGTTGGAGTTGGCATTTGAGAGGATCTGCCTTGCATGTCTTGTTCTCAAACCTTTGGAATATTTGATTTGGGCAAAATAACCTTTGGACTAAGCCAAGTCAACATTATTTTCCAAACAACTATTTGTACATCTACCAGGAAAGCAGACATCCTGGCCATAAGGACTGATTAACTATGGACAGCCTTTGGCATCAGTAACAGCTAAATAATAACTTAGCGTTTTTTTGTACTAATATAAATTCTCTCCCTCTCATTTAGTTATTTCCCTTCCCCTTTTCATAAAAGTCTCTTGCCTTCACCCCATAATCTAAACACTATTTAGGTTTCTACCTGATTCAGTGCTTTCCAGGACTGAAATTCTGTGCTCACTAATAAACACTTGCTGTCTATCACTTTGGCCTTCTACTCTTAAGGTTAACACTAGGATTCAGTATTGATATAAGAAAATAAAATACATATTGTCTCTAACATTAATGGTTTATAATCAAATGGAGCATTTAGGCTGAAATGTACCAAATTTGCTTATAGAGAACAAATATTTGGTGCTGTAATAAGATATGTATGAGGAAACAGCAAGTTTTTTGCCTCAGGTAGTCAAGGTCACTTATATGGAGAAGGTGACCTCTGCGGTGGGGTTCACAAAGGTTAGCAGGCTATTGCCAGGTGGAGAAGATTAAGATGCCTAGTTTTGAGTAGTAAGGAACTATGTGGTAAATTGCAGAGTTTTAAAATTAGATGGTGTGAGACATAAACAGATGGAAGAACATA
>NW_006292574.1:336281-353297 GCF_000327345.1 Myotis davidii | reverse complement strand
GGGGTAAGAGATCAACCAAAGGACTTGTATGCATGCATATAAACATAACCAATGGATATAAGACACTGGGGGATAGGGGAGGCTAGGGGACTGTCTAGAGCAGGGGGAAAAAATGGACACATATGTAATACCCTTCGTAATACTTTAAGCAATAAAATAAATAAAATAAAATAAAATTAGATGGTGTGTTAGAAAAATTATCATGGAACTGTATAATATGTAAGAAATGGGATGGGAGATGAGGAAAGAAGAATGGTAGGTTGGGTATGGGCAGATGGTGAAGGACAGTGCACGCCAGCCTAAGTCCTGTGCATTTTATTTCAGGGCATTTTAAAGCAGTTTGAACAAGAGAATGCCTTTGTCTGAACTGAGCTGTATAAACGTATCTGATTATAGTGGTGAGACTGCTAGATGAGAGCTGCTGAGAGCAAAACTAAGAAGTTAGATATGAGGAGGAATTTGATTTGAAAATGAATAAATACCCAAAGTGATCTTGACCTATAATGAAATGAATTGGCAGAACCTTTTCTGTTAAATCAGAGTAACATTAAAGTTAAGTGACTGCTCTGCCCTCACATAATCTATCTCGCCTAAAAGGCACATTTTGTTTCCTTCTCTTTCAATCACATGCACACTGAAAACAAAATTGGCCCCTCAATATGTAGTAGAGGACCAAGCTGCGTTATTATTTGATCCTGCTGCCTGGTTTCTGACAGTTCCCTGAGAGCAGGGAACGCAATACATGCAACCTTTGTCCTGGGGAGGTTGTTCTCATAGTGAGCAGAGTGGGTGACTAATACGAATTCTGGGCTACTTAAGTTTGTGATTATCCCTGGTCAAATCCAACTCAATGTACCTGCATCTGTAATTTTGTGAACTGCTTCAACATGAAAACTCATATTTAATTCAATATTATTGATGTCTAAAGTGTTTATAACTTTTAAAAAAGCAACATGGAAAGAATACAAATTATTGAAAGAAATGTGCAGGAAGGGGGCCAATCTTTTAAGTATTAGAATAGTGGGGCAGTATTATTGGATACCATATGAAAATAACATTATTGAAAATATTTTTAGAAGTTTGATCGACTCCTCTATTCACTTGAGTATTTAAAAGCAGGGAGGAAATGGTAATTAACATTTATTTACAACTAAAGATGGTTCATGCACTATGTGAAATGCTGTGCATCAATGAAAACTTTCAACCCTCATAACTACTTAATAAGCTAGATATAATTAATGTACCTACTTTACAGTTAAAGAAATTGAAGCAGATAGAGGCTTTATTATTGTTAAAAATAAAAAGTTGATAAATGGAGACTCAGCTAAAACAAAATCTCTCTACTGTTGAACACTGGATTCTTTTTTTTATGTGTTTTTATTTTATTTTAATTTTTTAGAGAGAGAGAAAGGGAGAGGGATAGCAACACTGATGAGAAAGAAACATCAATAGGCTGCCTCCTGCATGCTCAATGCCACCCCCTGCCAACCGGCCGGGGATTGAGCCCACAACCCAGGCAGGAGATTTGGAGATCTACTGGTTCATTGATTGATGCTCAACCACCAAGCCACACTGGCCAGGCAAACACTGGATTCTTAACCATTGTCTTACAGAGCCTTTCCTAGTTTTCAACTCTTCTTAGAAAACTATAAGCCTTCTAAGACTATGCTTTTCACTGTGCTAATTTCACATAGTCCCTGCCAATCTCTAGGACTACTGGTTCTCACCTGGGATTATTTAAGCTACACAAGATATAGATGATGATGATGATAACGATGATGATATAATAAAGTTATTCTACACCAATAAAAGACAAAGATGCTAATTGACCATACTTTTGCTACGCCCATCAGCCAATCAGAAGAGTATGCAAATTAACCCAACAAAGATGGCGGTTAATTTGCACACACAGGCGCCCAGCGAAGACTGAAGACAGTGTAGAAGGAAGCCAGCACTGCAGAAGGGAGCCAAGCGGCGGAGAAGGGAACGGATCAGAGGTAGCAGAGATGGGAGCAGAGCTGAGGCAGCGGACACGGGAGGGAGTGAAGTGGTGGAGAAGGGAGAGAGCCGAGGTGGCAGAGAAGGGAGGGAGCCGAAGCAGAGGAGACAGGAGGGAGCTGAGGCGGAAGCGGCAAAGGGAGTGAGCGAGGCAGCAAAGAAGGGAGTGAAACCCGCCTCGGTGGGCTTTGCTCCCTTCTCTGCTTCACTCCAGTCTCAGGAAGCCCTATTCTTGCAGGAATAGGCCCGAGGAAGCCCTATTCTTGCAGGAATCTTCCTGCAATGGGCCTCTAGTATATAATGAAGATTTAATGCATATTGGACCTTTGGTAAATAGCTCCCAGGTCATTTCAGAACTGCATACAAAATATAGAAGAAGCCCTATAAATGGCCTTTTAGTGATGAAGTTGACGATTATTTATTAGAAGTGAGAAAGTTTTAATCTTTCCTAACTAGAAAGTATTCTATCTTTTTATCACCTATGTAATTCCAACTGAACATTGTTTCATCATCTCAGCACCTACCAATCCTACCTCTGTTACATTTATACCCTATTAGTTCCACACTATCACATTTTCCCACTGTGACTTAATTGACTTCATCCTTGTCCCTTGTGACCATTACACTATGAACACCAAGAAAATAGGGGCTTTCCCATCTTGTACTATTTCCAAACAATAATGCCTTGTAGATAATAGGTAGTTGATAACCTTATTGATAAATATAGATTAAATAAATAAATAAATAGGGCTACATTTCTATTATCTCATGATCCTTTGGCATTCAAATTACAGACAATTCCTAATGCAGGGAAGCTCAGCACAGCTGGAGTCACCTCCTCTTGACTCCTCTCTTTATCCGGCTACAGTTGTATGAAGACTCTGAGTCCTACTCACAGTGACCCACTCCATTCTGGTTTTGTATCTGATGTTTCTATTTTTCTGCCACAGAGTTGTTTTTCTGAAGCCAGGAAGATGCTCCATCACAATTTGCTTGAACATATGCAAAATCACAAGTTGAAAATTGGGAGTAGTTAACCAAGGGGTAACTCTCAATTTCCCGTCAGCTTGATGGATCATTCAGGGAGATATTTTGCAAATATCTTAGAGGTCTTGGCATGATTTTTATGAGTTGCCTACCATGTTATTTTTGCATCCTCCTTTTCTCTCAAACCTCTCAACTCCCTTTTTACTGCTTTTTTAGATGAAGTCCAAAATTAATTACATGAACCGAAACCCTTGAACCCTTGACTCAGCCTCTGCTCAAGACGGTAGTCAAACTACGACAAGCCAGGAAATAGAAAATGTCTTTTTATCGAGAGATAATTTAAGCTTCCAAACCTCTTGTTCTCGCTGCTCTCTGGACTTTAACCTGCTGGCCACTTTGCTTGACATTAAACTACTATACCAGGACAACTACAGGGGCAGGATGGTGACAATGAAGCAAAGATAGAGTATATTCCTGAACCACGTCTCTAACCTATCCTCATGATGTCTACATCCATATAGCCAGTCCCCTTCCACAGCCTCAGGACCGCGCAGCTTATCACACCACAAATCTGCTTCTAGACCAGTGGTTCTCAACCTTCCTAATGCCGCGACCCTTTAATACAGTTCTTCATGTTGTGGTGACCACCAACCATAAAATTATTTTCGTTGCTATTTCATAACTGTAATTTTGCTACTGTTATGAATCATAATTAAATATCTGATATGCAGGGTGTATTTACATTGTTACAAATTGAACATAATTAAAGCATAGTGATTAATCACAAAAACAATACGTAATTATATATGTGTTTTCCGATGGTCTTAGGTGACCCCTGTGAAAGGGTCGTTCGACCCCCAAAAGGCTCGTGACCCACAGGTTGAGAACCACTGCCTAGCCTCTGGAATGAAATAGCTAGGACAACTAGAATATAGTTTCCCTAAAACTAATTAAAACTAGTTTCACTTGCAACTGAATCTTAATTTAGACATCTATTATTATTGTTTAATAACTCCTCTAACTCATTAGCATATTTGGGTGATCCTTGACTTCTGAGTCTCCTAAAAAATTATATATCTTAGGCTAATTGTACAATTGTAATTGTAATTGTACATTGTTGTGATTAAGAGAAAAAACACAGTCATAATAAAGTTCCAAATGACTCCCTGCTTCCATTAGGAACAAAAAAGTTAGGGAAAATATTACATTATTTTATTTAACAAAACAGTGAAAAATAAACCTATGTGGGAGTACTAGGTATTTGCCAAGGAAGAAAGACTGGGAATCCAGTCCCTGAGGTAGAGGGGGAAAGACAGGATGTAACTGAAAGGTCAGTTATGATGAAAATATCTGCTTAGGGTTTACTCTTGTAGGACATAACTAAAGCATGCTCATCCAGTGTTATTAGAATCATTCTCCATTTACCCTTGACGCCATTTTTTTCTGATTCTTATTGTCTCTTGAACTCAACATTGCCTTTCATTACTGAAGTGGTCCAGTCCTTTTAGACTTACACATTCCCATTTATCACTGTCCCATTTTACTCAAAGTCCTACTCTGGGGTTTAGGACTTGATGGTGGGAAAATTCTTCACTGTTACTTTTAGCTAGTGGAGTTGCTTGGGAAAGGGAGATATTCTTTCATCCCAAACTGGAAAAAGAATGTAAACTCAACATTAAAAGCTAGGTGTATTAAATTGCTATCATATATTTGGGGACAATGCAAAAAAAGTGGCCCCTCACAAAGTAAATTTTGACAACACAGACTTGTAAGGTACTTTTTTCTCAGTGGAAAGGTAATCTACAAATTTATATATATTTTGTGTATATTTATTGAATAAATGTTTAAATTATATGTGTGTATATTATATATACTTTTGAATCTTCTTTTAATCAGTTTCACCAAATTTAAATAATCTGTGCATCATTTTAACAGTGTATAATTATATTGTTTCCTTAATAGTGATTTAAATTATGTTTCCTGTTAATGTCTTATGTATAAATTAAGTTTCAACACTTTTTATATAGTGTTTATTCAGCTATAAGACCAAGATAAATTTACAAATTAATCACAAACATAGTTACCGAAGCATGCAGAATTCTAATTAACAACAGTATTTTAGCATGATAGATGATAATTTTAATTGGAAATAAATCACCAATATTGGACATAAATTAGAAGAAATCTTGCATCATGACTTGTCTTATGTTTAACCTTTTTTTTCTGTCTGACTTCAATAATATTACTCTTTATCTTTTCTTTTACACATTTCTATAATACAACATGAAGTTAAAAATGTAAAATCTTTGTTTGCTAGGTAAAAATATAATCTAAATTTGTGACTTGTATTTTCCTCTTTACAGTGTATCATTTTGAGAATTTTTTTTAGTTTTAATTAAGTGCAGTGTATAAACTTTTTTTGCCGATTTTTTTTTTCATACTGTACCCTAAGAAAACTTGTCCTACCCTAATTAGGAAAAACATCCTTTCCTTTTTTTAAAAAGCAGTGTTATATTATTAGCTCCTTACATTTAGATATATGATCCATTTTTAATTAGGTTTTTCATGGAATTAAATAAAGTTTCAATGTTTATCAAATGATCCACCACCATTTATTGTTCATTTGTTTTTCACTGAATTATCTTGGACACAGGTAGAAAAAATATCACATGGCAATGTATACCTGGAGCTATTTCCGGACACTCTTTTCTGTTCCACTGATCTGTACATTTAAATGTATGTCCAAAACAAACTGGATTACTGTACCTGTTTTGAAAGTCTTGATATTAGGCTACACTTGGCTATACCATTTCAAAATTGTTTTGGCTAATTTAGTTCATTGGGATGTATGAAAACTTTAGATTTATCTTGTAAATGTCTACAATACAAGCTTGATTTAACAGTTCTGGGATTTATATTGGGATTGGCTTGAATTTACACACCATTTTGATAGAAATGACATCTTAACATTGAGTCATTACATCCATGAATGTAGTATATCTTTGTATGCAGATCTTATAAGATTTCACTCAGAAATGTTTTTTGGTGTTAGTTGTTGTTATTGTTGTTGTTATTCCTCATCATTGAATTTTAGAGAGAGTGGAGGGAGGAGGAGAGACAGAGAGATAAACGTTGATGTGTGAGAGACACATCGATTGGTTGCCACTGAGCCAAACCAGCTAGGGCCACACAAAAATGTTTTATATATTTTTTGTTTGCCATGAGTCCATGCATTTTGTAAAATTTATTCTGAAATATATAATATGTTTGCTATTTGAAAAGATAGTTTAAGAGAGTCAGGTGCAAGATGGCAGGATGGGAAGACCCTGAACTCACTTCCTCCCATGAAAACAGTGATAAATACACCTACAAATAAAACAATTCCACCCTGAAAAAAAACGGAGGCTTGATTTACAGTAACAGTTTCTGCACAAGAAACAATAGACGGACCATACAGAAAGGTAGGGGAGACTGACACACGTAACCATGGGAATCCCACACTGATATGGCAACCTGTAGTAGGGAGGGATATCACGGAGTTCAGAAATGCCTGCCCTGGAGCCAGAAAACAAACAAATAAACAAAAATCCAGCAGTTTAAAGGGCACCTGGACTATAAATGAAGGAAATCCATTTACTAATGCTCAAGTGTCTGCCAAATGGGTGGGGAACTGCTGGAACTCTCTGGTGAGTGCCTTTGTTTACATTTCCTCTTTACCAGGCTAGAATGGATAGGAGCTCATAGAAGTTACCCACCTGCAAGGCCACCTGAATGTGTCCTGGACCCTTGGCCCACACCAGCTCCAGCTCCAGTGTGGCCCCTGGACTCATGTGCAAAGGCAACAAAAATGTAAAATATATTGTCGTTGGAATATTGGAATATGGTAGTATCTTCTTTACTCTATAAGGCAAGTTTTCATTTTATAGAAGCACATAAAATGAAAACTAGTCATTTTGAATGAGTGCTATAGAAATAATGTAAATAGAGAATGATAGGACAAATTATATAAATCAATTAAATGATTTTTCCCAAGGACAATTTACTTCACAAGCTTTGCATTTTCAACCTTCAGAGAAAAGATATATAATATTTTGAGGTAGAAGAGAGAGGTGTAGCAATTTAATAAAAACACATTTATTGAGCATAACAAATTTTCTCAAAGAAATAAGCATATCAACTAAAATCATTAAGAAATAAGCTAGTCATATTTCATAAACAAATATACTACAAAAAGTCTAATTATAATTACAATGTGGGAAAAGGGTTATAAATAACAGCCAAGTACTTAAAAAATAAAATTTATATTAAAATTCCTAGTTGGCATTTGATGACGTAAATAACATTTGTCCCCTGCCCCAGCCCCATCAAAATCATCACAATCACTCTTTGAGGACCCTCAAGGCATGCTGAGTTATACTGAATTTGGCATTAAAGTTATTGCTTATCATAATGGCAATAATGCAGAATCTCCTATCTGGGTTCATGACCCTGAACATCAGCAGGTGACTCTGCAATGATACAGAGCTCTAATAAATAAAGCAACTTCCCTGCTCCACAGTGTTCACTTGATATGTAACCCTTGGCAATATATTATTAAGGGATCATCGTACCAATGATATATTGACATAGAACACCAGAGGTTTATTATTTGCTTGGTAAAACATTGCACTTTCACAGGGTTTTGGAGATCTAAGAATACATTTCCAAAGCCAGACCATGGGCCTATTTGAAGTATAAGATCAATTTTTCCCTTATAATTTTAAAATTGCAATGACCACTTATGAAAGCTGTAATCTTAAGCAATCCAAGCTCATACATATTTCATTTTGCTGGTAGGGTTTGTGTGTGTGTGTGTGTGTGTGTGTGTGTGTATGTGTGTGTGTATAAACTTAGTTAACTTTTGCAGGAGAAACACTTACAATAAAGGGCAGACACAGTGAACAAGATGAAGTGTGATTATGGTCCAGGAGATTTATGAAAGCAGCATATATGAGCATAGAGAAACAGTCTCCAATAGAGTACAGAACAACCATGAGGGGGAAATGATATAGTGGAAGGGTTTCAACTTTAAAATAAGTTTTGAAACCTCTTTGCCCATAGTTTTCAACTTTAAAATAAGTTTGAAACCTCTCTGACCAAAGCCTATAGATTTAATCTCACAAATTTATTTTAAGGGTGAAACTAAGAACAGCACAAAACAAAGGAGTACAAGATGAGTAATTTTGTGTGCTCAGCAAAATATGAGACATGTATAGGTTGTGAATTCTGCCCTGGCTTCTCTGTAGCTGCTCAGATGTAACTTTTTCACACAGGCCAGGGGTGGGCAAACTTTTTGACTTGAGGGCCACAATGGGTTCTTAAACTGGACCGGAGGGCTGGAACGGTACAGGTTGTGGCTTGAATGGAAATACCTAGACAAGGTCTTTTAAAATATATATATATTTTATTGATTTTTTACAGAGAGAAAGGGGGAAGGATAGAAAGTTAGAAACATCGATGAGAGAGAAACATCGATCAGCTGCCTCCTGCACACCACCCACTGGGGATGTGCCCGCAACCAAGGTACATGTCCTTGACTGGAATCGAACCTGGGACCTTTCAGTCTGCAGGCTGACACTCTATCCACTGAGCCAAACAAGGTCTTGATGGTGGTGGTGACAATGGTGGCACACAGACCTTGGAGTCCAAACTATACAGTTTTAAAAGTCCTTGGCTTTGGAGTCCAAGTGAGAAGAAGGGGGCTGTTTCTCTTCGTTTTCTAGATGAAAATGATTTGGGGGTTTTGTTTCCTACAGGAGTATTTTTTTGTAATTTTAATAAAAGTATCTGACCTGCCTGTGGGGGCCTGAAGTTTGTGGAGAACATATTGGTTATTTGATACTCTACAGGTAAAAAGCATTTAGATCTCAGCCAACTCAATAGATCTGGTTTAACTTCCCTTTCCTCGGGTGTCACACTGATCTGTAACCCCACCAGTGTCAGAAAATCATTGGTGAACCCAGGCCATCACCGTCACACTTGCCTACATCTTCCCACAGATGCATTACATGGCTCCTCATCTGGCTTTCCTCTAATCCTTATGATCCAGCCTTTCTGGTCATTATCTAATCGGGCTTATTTTCCTGAATTCAGCTTTACACCTGGCATTTGCTTTCTGAGTCACAGTCCCCAGGTGAGCCAGTTAATGAACCTGAGTCCCAGCCACATTTAAACTTTGCATCATCGCTTCTCGCCTTAGTGGAATGAGGGATGGTGTTGAGAATATCCAAAATTTCAATGGACCATATGGATCTGTCAATATGGCACAGAACTGAGAGCTGTAGCTTGAGGCCTAAAGGGTCCATTGTTTCCCAGAAAGCCTTGAATCCTTGAACTGATGGATCATGTAGTGAGAAGGTTACCACAGAGGATGCAGAGAGGTTTTAGCAACAAAGGGACCTTGGTGAACTGGGAGAAGCATCATTATTTTTTTACTAAGTGTATGAAAACATTTAAATATTTTGCTAATTACTACAGCTGTTCCAGTGTATATGGGCAGGATATCAGTAAATTTGGAGGTCTCTTATTCTTCTATTCCAGATCCTTGTTCTATTTATAATGTAGTTCCATTTCTTTGCTGATATTTCTGATTCTTTATTAGTATCATTCTTCCATTTTCTTAATTGGCAAAACAGCAATTCCCTTTATACCTATAAGTTGTGAGTAAAAATATTTCATGTATATACTAGTTTTGGCTTGCATGAATTTAATTTTTATTTCTTCTTATATAATATAGAGCTTCCTGACTAATATGTCTTCCTAGCACCCTAGGAGTTTGCTCTAGCAATTATATGTAACTTATTTTATATTTCTAATCTTTCCCTCTACATTTATTATTCTCTTCCGTCAGAAAACAAAATCAAATTTCCCTCATCCTAAAATTTCTCTTTACCCCTGTCAAGATGCAGAGAGGTGCTGAGCAGATTTGGAGCATGAACTATCATTTGCTGAACATGTAGGGCAATTGCAGAGACATGGGGACAAGTTAGAAAAACTAGAATAATAGTCCATGTAACAAGAAATAAGAGTGAATCATTACATTTACTAAGACAGATTTGCCTAAACCAGGTATCAGCAAACTATGACTTATGGGCCAAGTTGGTCCTCTGACTGTTTTTATTAATAAAATTTCATTGGAGCACAGCCATGAACACTAATTTATGAGTCATATGTGGCTGTTATTAGGTTGTAAGTGCCAAGTTGAGGAGTTATGGCTCAGAGCTTAAGGACTTCAAGTCCTAAAAGATTTACGACCTGGCCTTGTACAGGAAGTTTTCCAACCCTGTATCTAAACTCTCTCCCTTAGACTTTTGATACTATCTGCCTCTACTAATGTTGTACATCCAGCATGAACTCTACTTTGAGTTGCAACCTTAACATAAAACTGCTTATTTTATGATTTCTCTTAAGTATCATGTAAGCATTTCAAACCCAATTTATCCAAATGAAAATCTCCATCCTAATAACCTCAACTTCCATTAAAGCCTGTTTGCACCATTATTGTCTTTCACATTAAAAAAAAAAGTCATGTAAAGGCATTGCACTCTACCGAGGAGAACATGATCAAGACTCAGCTCAAATACCACTTTCATTACCAGCCTACCCTAACCTCTGCATTAGCATTAAGGACTTTTCCTTTTGTACTGTCTTGTTGCTTATTTAAGTCTTCATTATTATGTATTTTATATTGCCATTTTTACTCTTCTACTTCATTTGTCCTTGCCTCTTTGGTAAACTGCTTCATAGATACATCCATCCTAATATAAGATGCGATACTCACTAATATATTTAAGTATTATTCAGAAATATGCCATTCTTTAAAATATGCATTATGTAATGAACATTTGCATCCCTCAAAAATTCCTGTGATGAAGCCCTAACCCCCAATGCATTTGGGGGTAGGGTCCTTGAGAGGTAATTTGGTTTAGATTCAGCCATGAGAGGATGGTATCCCCCTGATAGGATTACTGCCCTTGTAAGAAGAGAGATCTCTCCTTCACTATGTGAATGCACTGAGGAAAGGCCATGTGAGCAAGCAGAAAGAAGGCATTCACCTGAAAGCCAGTAAGAGGCCTTCACCAGAACTCAACCATGGGGCACTCTGATCTCCAAATTCTAGTTTCCAGGAATGTGAGAAAATAAATACCTGTTGTCTACAACACCCAGTCTATGGTATTTTGTTATAAGTAGTCCAAGCAGACTAAGACAGTATATAATCTACTTACCAGTTGGTCGGGTTCATTTTTTCTTTCACTATAATATGTAAAGGGTTATATTTCTATTAGACAAACTCATTTTAAGTGAAACTGATGATCACTTATGTTTACAATTAAATACATTCTTGGAAAGTATAAGTATTAGTGACATGAATACATAGGCAATTTTTTGTGGGTTTTTTTTTTTGGGTGATAAATTATCTATATTGAAGCAAATTATCTAGGAGGAAATTATACAGTTCCTTAAATGATACCCATACCAATTTAAGCAGTTATAATAAGTGTTCTGCTTCAAATTTTATTTTTCAATTACAGTTTACATTGAATATTATTCTGTATTAGTTTCAGATATACAGCATAGTGGTTAGACAATCATATATTTTACAAAGTTTTCCCCTAAATATTTCCAGTACCCACTTGACACCATATATCATTATTACAATATTATTGACTATATTCCCTATGTTGTGCTTTATATTCCATGTCTATTTTATAACTAACAATTTGTACTCCTTAATCCCTTAATCTTTTTCATCCAATTCCCCAAATCACCTCCCCTCTGGCAACCATCAGTCTGTTCTCTATTACTACAAATCTGTTTTAATTTTGTTTGTTTGTTTATTTTGTTCTTCAGCTTCCACATATAAGTAAGATGGGATGGTATTTTTCTTTCTCTGACTGACTTATTTTACTTAGCATAATGCCCTCTAGGTCTATTCATTCTGTTCCAAATGGTAAGAATCCATTCTTTTTTATGGCCAATTAACATTCCATTGAATATAAAAAGTGGTCTTATTAAATAATAGCTTAAGAATATGATTACATATATGTTTGCTTTTTGACCTTTGAATATTAGAATAACTTATAGTAAAATATGTGAAACACACTTTGAAAGAGTATCACAAAATCATATCTGTTAAAATATAGGCTGTCTACAAAAAATGTATACATGCTTTAACAGCTGATAGCTCAGTTGATGTTTCTTTTTTTCAGATTTAACCCAATGGAATTGATAATGTATAATAGCTCTGTATATATTTTTGGGGTACACCTTATATTTGAATGGCCTAAAATTTATATTTTATACATTAACATGACAATAATTTATTGCATAACAATTATATTCTAAGAAATAATTGTGAATAAAATGACTGCTATATATCTAGTTGAAATTATTAATTTATATGCATATTTACAACAAATAGAATATTTACATATTTGGATTGCTTGCTTATGTTGTGCCAATGGACATAAATGAAGAAAAGAAATGGAAAATATAAATATTTTAGTATTTACTTTCCTTCATAGTTAACAAAATGCTATCATTACCCTCTTAGACTATAAAATAAAAACTCAGGTAGAATATTTTATTATAAACATGGTTTTTAATAACATATAAATATTTTTAAATCATGTTTATAACTAAGACGATTATTAACCATATAATGCATAGCCATAAAAATTTCAAAGTGGAAAAACTGGTATTTGAATAAATGACCAGACAAAGCCACAGTGATGGGGGCTGAGGCAGAGGAGGTTAAAGGCAATCAGGCAGGCAGGCAGGTGAGGGGTTAGCAGCTAGTGGTCTCAGATTGCAAGAGGGATGTTCCGGATTGGAGAGGGTGCAGGCCAGGCTGAGGGTCCCCTTGTGGATGAATTTCATGCACTGGGCCTCTAGTATATACATAAAAGCCTAAGCGACCAGCTGACCGGCCAGTAACTATGACGCGCACTGACCATCAGGGGGCAGACACTCAACACAGGTGCTGCGGTAACTTGGCAGTGATGGTTCTTGGGTGACACACCCAGAACCAGAGAGGAGGGACCCTGATTCTGGGGCGTGTCACCCGAGAACCACCTTCACGCAATCCGGGACACCTTGGGGATGTCAGAGAGCCAGTTACAGTCCAATCCTTGCAGGCCAGGCTGAGGTATCCCACGGGTGCACTGGGCCTCTACTTCCTGTATAATGTTCTTAGGTATATTGGGTATGTTTTATTTTTTACATAATAATAATAATGAAAGCTTTGAGCTCAAATATTTGCAATTGAGATTTGGGAAGGCTCTTTTTGGATTCTATCAGACTTATTGAAGTGAAAATTAATTATTATGGAAATTGAATCATGTTTATGCCAAAATACTGACAATTTTTAAGTCTTTCTCATCAATGCTAAGCCAAAAAAAAGTGATATCAACACCTAAACCCATAAATGATATGCAGATTAGTTTCACTTGGTAGTCACTTCTAGTTATGTTAGTAATATATTTCAAATCTAGCACAACCATTTTATTTTTCAGACCTTACTATAGTTGAAAATAATTAATATTTTATTAGTTGATCTTAATACATTCAGCTTTGATATTTTATCCATCAGCAATTAAACATCTGTGCTATGCAACTTTGTGCTGATTCATTGTGAAAATTCCAAAAAGATATATTAATGGATTATGGATTATCCACACTGCTTCCATTAAAATTAATGGAGATTACATGGCTAATACCCTAAAATGCCAGATTGAAAATTGCCCCATAGTGTTCAAAAAGGCTTCAAAAGTGTTCATTTCTTACCTGGTGTGCCAAATGCTGATAAGTAGGTTTGTGCCACCTGCTTTGATTACACATTCATCTAAGTAGGAAAGAAAAAGAGAAGATACAGTAAAATTCCAGTTGTTATATAGGGACTAAAACTATTTTATAGGTTGGAAACATATTAGTAATAGTAAAAAATTACTGACCAGATAAAACCAGTATTTTGAAATTAATTTTAGAATGTAAAAATTCCTAAAGAAAATGTAATTGTAAGCAGCACATAATTCATACAACTGTTAGATATGATGCTTCATGAATATGGGAAGATATAAACCTTACTGTGAAATAAATGTTTGACTTCATTACCGGCAATGACAGCCAAACATCTGCTGTATTGATAATTGAGACCCATTTTCTCATCTCCTTTTTTATATATATATATCTTTTTAGTGATTTCGGAGAGGGAGAGAGAGATAGAAACATCAATGATGAGAAAGAACCATAGATCAGCTGCCTCCTCCTCTCCCCATACCGGGGATTGAGCCAGCAACCGAGGCATGTGTCCTAAACTAGCAGTCGGACATATCTCTCACAATCCGGGACTGCTGGCTCCCAACTGCTCTCCTGCCTGCCTGCCTGCCTGATTGCCCCTAACCGCTTCTGCCTGCCAGCCTGATCGCCCCCTAACCACTCCCCTACCAGTCTGATCAATGCCTAATTGCTCCCCTGCCAGCCCAATTGCCCCCAACTGCCATCCCCTGTCAGCCTGATCGCCCCTAACTACCCTTCCTGCCAGCCCGGTCAACCCCAACTGCCCTCCCCTGCAGGTCTGGTTGCCCCAACTGCCCTCCCCTGCCGGCCCAATCCCCACCAACTGCCCTTCCCTTCAGGCCTGGTCATCCCCAACTGCCCTCCCTTGCAGGTCTGGTCACCCCCAACTGTCCTCCCCTGTAGGCCTGCCCCCTCAACTGCCCTCCCCTGAAGGTCTGGTCTCCCCAACTGCCTTCCCTCCCCTCAGGCCCAGTCACCTCCAACTGCTCTCCCCTGCCAGCCTGGACTCCCCCAACTTCCCTCTCTTGCTGGCCTGACTGCCCACAACTGCTCTCCCCTGCCAGCCTGGACTCCCCCAACTTCCCTCTCTTGCTGGCCTGACTGCCCACAACTGCTCTGCCCTGCCAGCCATCTTGTGCCCACATGGGGGTAGCCATCTTTGACCACATGGGGGTGGCCATATTGTGCGAGGGTGTGACAGTCAATTTGCATATTACATCTTTATTATAAAGGCTAATAAAGAGATATTAAATGTACAGTTTTATAATTGTGTATATGGGGTATACTGTCATGTACCCCATATCTTTTTTAAAAAGTAATATTTTATTGATTTTTTTACAGAGAGGAAGGGAAAGGGAGAGGGATAGAGAGTTAGAAACATCGATGAGACAGAAACATCGATCAGCTGCCTCCTGCACACCTCCTACTGGGGATGTGCCTGCAGGCCCTTGACCAGAATCACACCTGGGACTGATGCTCTATCCACTGAGCCAAACTGGTTAGGGCTACCCCATATCTTTTCAAGAAAAAATATTTTTACCAACTCTGAAATTCTTTTCTTGTCCCTTCTCAACATATGCATGCCCTCCATCTAATATTCCTATTTCTTTAAACATAGATTTTAGGTACATGGCATGGTGCACTGTGTTTTACTTTATATTTATTCTCAGTTGTTCAGCATAATGTTTTTGAGACTTATTTAGGCTATTTGCATCAGTACTCTATTACTATTATTGAGTAGTATTAGAAAAATAAATATATTAAAACTAAAAGCCTGGTGTACAAATTCATGCACCAATGGGGTCCCTCTGGGTGGCCTACAGGGATAGGGCTGAAACCCACAGTCCAACATCACCTGCAGCTCCTACCTGCCACTCCCGCTCATCTTGCGCCCAATCAGTCCCGATCAGGAGAGCAGGAAGGCTCCAGGGCGTGTCTGGCCCATCTTGTTCATTCCCAATCGGCCTAACCCCAGCAGCAAGCTAAGCTACTGGTCAGAGCATCTGCCCCTGGTGGTCAATGCACATCATAGCAACTGGTCAACTGGTTGACTGTCTGCCTCCTGGTGGTCAGTGCATGTCATAGTGAGCAGTTGAGCAGCCTTAGCATATCATTAGCATATTATACTTTGGTTAGTTGTTTGGTCTATTTGCATATCACCCTTTTATTATATAGGATTAGAGGCCCAGTGCATGAAATTCATGCATAGGATGGGGGGAGTCCCTCAGCTGGGCCTGTACCCTCTCTAATCTGGGACCCCTTGGGAAATGTCTGACTGCTGATTGCCCCTAACCACTCTGCATGCCTGCCTGATTGCCCCTACCCCCCTCTGCCTGCCTGCCTAATCGCCTCTAACCACTCTGCCTGCCAGCCTGAAGCCCCTAACTGTTCTACCCTTCAGCTTGATTGCCTCTAACTGCTCTCCCCTGCTGGCCTGATTGCCCCTCACCACTCTCTCTTACTGGTCTTATCACCCCTAACCACTCTCCCCTGCTGGCCTGAAGCCCCTAACTGCTCTGCCTGCCTGCCTGATTGCCCCTAACCGCCTCTGCCTCACCCCTGCCACTATGACTTTGACTGGAAGAATGTCAGGAAGATGTCCAGTCTATCTGGTCTAATTAGCATAGTACCCTTTTATTAGTATAGATATTTGTCAATTTTATTGATATCTTATTTTAAGTTCTTGACTACTATGAATAAAACTGCTTTACATATTATTTTGAAAATCTTCATATGGGCCCATGTAATCATTTATAAGGAGTAAATAACTAGGAGTAGAATTATTGGGTCACAAGGAAGGTGCATGGTTAGTTTTATAAGGCCTGATCATTTTTCAAAGTGGTGTTACCACTTCAGACTCTTAGCAGGAAGTTAAAACCAGTTTTGATCAATAGAAATTGATTCCTATTCTAACCATTTGAGGTTTGTAAGCTTTTTAATTATAGTGATTCTAGTCAGTGGGAGGCCATATCACTTTTTTTTGTTCCTTTTTATTGAATTTACTGGGGTTAACACTGGTTAAAAAAATTATACAGGTTTCAGGTGCACAATTCTACAACATATCACCTGTACACTGTATTGTACGTTCACCACCCCAAGTCAAGATTCCTTTCATCACTTTATTTATTTTGTACCTCCAGGTGTTTAATTAAAGTAAGTACATTTTCATATGCTTATAGGCCATTGATGTCTTTT
>NW_006292574.1:302581-335288 GCF_000327345.1 Myotis davidii | reverse complement strand
CAGACTATCTGGTCTAATTAGCATAATACCCTTTTATTAGTATAGATATTTGTCAATTTTATTGATATCTTATTTTAAGTTCTTGACTACTATGAATAAAACTGCTTTACATATTATTTTGAAAATCTTCATATGGGCCCATGTAATCATTTATAAGGAGTAAATAACTAGGAGTAGAATTATTGGGTCACAAGGAAGGTGCATGGTTAGTTTTATAAGGCCTGATCATTTTTCAAAGTGGTGTTACCACTTCAGACTCTTAGCAGGAAGTTAAAACCAGTTTTGATCAATAGAAATTGATTCCTATTCTAACCATTTGAGGTTTGTAAGCTTTTTAATTATAGTGATTCTAGTCAGTGGGAGGCCATATCACTTTTTTTTGTTCCTTTTTATTGAATTTACTGGGGTTAACACTGGTTAAAAAAATTATACAGGTTTCAGGTGCACAATTCTACAACATATCACCTGTACACTGTATTGTACGTTCACCACCCCAAGTCAAGATTCCTTTCATCACTTTATTTATTTTGTACCTCCAGGTGTTTAATTAAAGTAAGTACATTTTCATATGCTTATAGGCCATTTGATGTCTTTTTTTTCAATAGTTGAAGTCCCCTAACTTCCATGTAAGAATTTGCCCAGTTTTACATTAGAATATAATTTAAAAACATTTTGGTTAATAGTTCATATGTACTTGAGAAGAATATTTTTTGTATATTGTTGTTTTATTTTCCATTTATTTTATATTTTGTTGTTGGAGGAATTTCTATACATGTGAATTAGGTTATTTGGTAGAACTGTTCCAGGCTTCTCTGTACTTCCTAATCTTTGTCTAATTGTTGCAACAAATATTGAATATAGGTATTTATACCCATATTGGAGATCAGGATGACCAAAATATATTAAAAATTAAAAATACCACACATTTTCATTTGGGATCACATAAGATAACACTTAACAGTGAGATTCCTGGGAGGGTGGTGGAGCAGTGGTGAAATTTTTTTTTCTGATGGGAATAATATATAGTCATGGGCGAATTTTAGAATTGCCATCTGGTAGCAATTTTAAAAAAGCCAGCTTTCTACATGGAAGTTGTTGAAATTCTACTTATGACCCAGTGAATAAGCAAATTAGTACATAAAATTTGCTGTGTGGCTGATAATTTCTGAAAATGAAACAAAATTTACATAGAAGTCAAAATTAGCATTAGAATGTTGATGTTGAATCACATATCAGTTGATTTCTAGAAAGCTATTTAATGAAACATTCTAATTTATTAAAGATAAATTTATCAGAATCACACATTACTATTTAAAATTAATTTTCTCTCTCTTAAGTGCTAGTTTATTTTATAATTTTAAATTCCCCCTAGTTTCAATGATGGTGATATAATGTACAAAGTAAGCATTTTTAAAAGCTGTTTATTATTGTTATTTAAGAAAATGAATTATATTCAAGTGTCAGTGTAATTATTTTCTGCAGCATTACTGATTTTATAAAGTTTCTAGAAACATTTAGGTTTGGGTATATTCTGATATCCTTTTTTGAACAAAAAGACTTAAACAAAGCTAGTATAAAGTGTAATACTCAATGTTGGTGTAGCATATGATTTATATGGTAACAGTCTTTTTATTAAATTTAACTACACTGAACAAGACACTGTAGGGTTATGCATTGCAAGTACTTTTTTGTACTACTTATTAAGCTTGCTATATAGAATTCAGGAGGAGAATTTTAAAGTACCATCTGTACTCTATTTTAGTAATATAAGGTTAGATTCCTTTTTTTATATATAGCTAAGGTCTCTTGTAATGCAGAATAATGATGTTTCCTGCTGGTCTAAAACCCATATGGATAACTGCCTGCTGAGCAAATTGAGTCTAAGATGCAGAATGAAAAAAAGCTAGTATTATTAAATGCTAGCCTTGAAAGTGGAGGCTTCTCTTAAACTAAACTAACTCAAAAGATGGGTAAGATCTGTTAAATAATAAAGTAGCTTTTGCTTCCTAGGGCCCTAACCAGTAGCAGAAATATCTAAAATGTTAAAAATTGTGTAATTGTATTATCTATATTAATAAAAGGGTAATATGCTAATTAGACTAGATATCTTCCAGACGTCCTTCTGGACAAAGTCACAGTGGCGGGGGCCAAGGCAGATGTGGTTAGGGGCGATCAGGCTGGCAGGGGAGCAGTTAGGGGCATCATGCCAGCAGGCAGAGGCAGTTAGGGGCGATCAGGCAGGCAGGCAAGTGAGTGGTTAGTAGCCAGCGGTCCTGGATTGAGAGAGGAATGTTTGACGGGATCGGGTCTAAGCTGGCAGTCAGACAACCCCCAAGGGATCCCAGATTGGAAAGGGTGCAGGCTGAGGGACCCTCCTACCCCCATGCACAAATTTCATGCACCGGGACTCTAGTAATTGTATATGTCTCAATGTTCCTATTTCTTCAACCATTCACTATTTTTAAATAGACAGCCAAAGATAGCCCTGCCTGCTTTAATAAAGTATAATGTAAAATTAAAGAGCATGGCACAGGATGGCAGAAACTGAGACGTTACATTCAAGCTCAAAGTTATTTTTCAATAAACCACCTTATTTTAGGGTACGGAAACACAACATTGCTGGAAAGGACAAGAGGGTATTAGTGCATATTTTTCCATATAATACTATCCCCTACTGAGAGTAGCGATACGCTTAGGCAGAGGTTCGATAAAATTGGCATCTTGCAACAGAGGTTGGTTCTGAGTTAATGAAATTAAGGAGATTAAATAAGAGGAAAGGAGGAAGAAATGTCCCAAGACTTAGGAGTAGCACAAATTAAAGCTTTCACTAGATTATTTGACTTGTGTCCATGGTGCTAGCACTGCTGTTAGTTGGCAAAGCCAGAGTTAGAAAGATAAGCTGGAGTGAAAGGAATCCCTTCTATTCCTGTCCACCACTTACTTGATCACAAAAATATTCTTTGTTGTAGGAGTAAAGATCTCAGATTTTGTTCCAACAACCAAATCTTGCATAATTTCCTTTTTTAGTCAACAAGCAAAGGATTCTAGAAAGTGATTCTCACTTTAACCAAGGTGAGGATAACATAATTTCCATTAAGGTTAGACTTTTAGATTTGAAAGCTGTTATAGTTAATTGCTTAAATTAAGAGTTGAGATTTTTGAAACTGATAACATTTAAAGAATAAGCTATGGTCAATGAATAAGAAAATAATCACTTATAGGTGTTACACTGTTATCTGAAATTCAGAAGGTCCTTTATCCTAAGACACCAATGACATCACCCACACTATAATAATATGATTCTATTATTGAGACCATTTTTTATTAATTTAATTCAATAAAGATAACATTGTCCAACACAGTTTCAACAACATTTTTCAAAGAAAGTTTCTAAAAAATTATTTCTATGGATAAAAAATTATAAAAAATAAGATTGGGTAATAAACATCATTATGCTTTATTATAGATATGTAATTCTCTGAATTTAAGACTGCACAATATATTTTTCATAGTCATTTCATAATTAATTACTTAGAAAGATATGCCTATTTCCTGACTTGAAATTTTGTACTGTTTACTAAAATATTTATATGATAGAAACTTCTCATTCAATTTAAAAGAAGAATCCTAGCCGAAACCAGTTTGGCTCAGTGGATAGAGCGTCGGCCTGCGGACTGAAAGGTCCCGGGTTCGATTCCGGTCAAGGGCATGTACCTTGGTTGTGGGCACATCCCCAGTGGGGAGTGTGCAGGAGGCAGCTGGTCGATGTTTCTCTCTCATCGATGTTTCTAACTCTCGATCTCTCTCCTTTCCTCTCTGTAAAAAAAAAACTCAATAAAATATATTTAAAAAAAATAAATAAAAATAAAAGAAGAATCCTATACTAAAATGATAATACTTAGATATATTGCATTTCTTTTTTAATTTCTAAATAAGCACAGACCATCTTCAAATGAAGAAATTAATTTCATGTTTCCTATTGCCAGATGAGTTAGGATCTGTACATGGGTTAGTGGATCTTCTAATGTATCTATTACATGTAGTAAAAGTAGATATTTTCAAGCAAATCCCACTAAATAAATAGATGAAAATAGACTTGAGTTTTACAAACTTAGCTTCAGTTGTTAGGAAAAAAATCCCCATCCCCCACCAAATAAAGTAAACAATTACAATGAAAGATTAATTCCAACCTTTAGGAAGTATCAATCTCTTTCAAAATTGATGCATTATATTTATAAGAAGGAAAGTTTTATAGTAGCTATTAGTTATGAAGAACAAAAACTCAAAAATCAATATAGAATTTTAGCATTTAGAAAAATCTTCATTAGAAATGACTCATTTAAACAAAAATTCTTAAACAATAATGTAGTATAGTGAATTGGCCTAATAATACAAGTATTGAGTATATGTAAGTGTAACATTTGTGAGAGTATCATGACTTTTATAATAATTTTGAAAATTATAACTGCCATTTTGAAAAACTTGACTATACTCACTAATCAGAAATAATTAGAATTGCAATATCTGTCATATTAACTAAACTACTAAAGTTTCAATATTGTCAAGTTTCATTAAGTGTGTTTTTTCATGGTTGCAAATTAAAGACAAATGATAAGAAACAATAAGCCTGAAATAATTTTACCAAGATTTAAATAAACAATTATTTTCTTATATTAATAAGCCACCAATCTAAATATAATCTACTTTGCATACATTAACAAGGTTTTAGAGAACAAATAAACAGGCTTAAAACTTTCTATATTTATTAGTCATTATATATACCATTAAACATATCAGCCCAAGACAAAACTGTCATTTCACTTTATTAGATTTAGTCTGTAGTAAATTCCTATGTTTACCATAGAGAGAGTGCAGTGGCCTTAAGAATATATAACAATTAGTTGTCCTTTTTGAATGCTCCGGAAGGGTGCTGAACATTTATGTATAAAAATAGCTACTCAGTTTCACCATTACTAACTCATTTAGGCCTAGAAAATTGGATAATTTAGCCAGCTCTATTACATTATAACAAGAAAATACTTTATGCCTCGAGCATATAATACCAAGTTTATAAACATACTTTATAACAACACAATTTTATTTTATTGTTATAGGTGTCAAATTGTCTGACTTCTGGCATAATTTTACAGTAAAATATATTTTATTTGCCTAGAATAGTAATCTGTAGAAAACTAAATCACCATTTAATAACCAGGAGATTTTATACTAAGATTTTAACAATCTTAGTGTCTCTTGACAAGTATAAAATATGGTAACATATTGTCCACAATAAAATATGAAGCTATCTGGGGAATGGTTTCCTGAATCAAATGGTATAAGCATTGATGTTTTAAAAATTTTATTTTATCATAATTTCATAAATCATAAAGCACACAAGCAAATATGTATACATTTTAGCTATTTTTTTATTATTATGTGCTTGGATTTTGTAGACATTGAGCTTGTGACTCCTACAACACAGCTAGACACACACACACACACACATTCACACACTCACACATACATTGTTATTGCTGGAATCACAATCTAAGTGTAATCATCACAGACACATTTCCATATATATGTATTTCTGATGGTTTATATAATGAAAATAAATTCTCTAAAGGGACAAGAATGAGGGCTCTAGGGAAAAAAAGGGAGGATTTGTTTGTGTTTACAATTATTTAAGTCCTTCTTTCAATTATTTTCAGGAAATAGCAGTATGAGGCTTGCCATTTCCAGAGAACTAACACTGTTTCTCTTAAATAGGTGTAGAGACATCCTGTCAACAATGAGTTGGAACATCCTTTTTTTTTGTTTGATCTAAAGTTGACATTTCTTTCAGGCTTTGTCCTTTCAATTAACCAAATGGGTCAGCACAAGATCAGATGTGGAGACTTTTTATAGTATTTTAAGTAAATTAATGAAATGGTCATTCACAAAGCAGAGCATTAAACCAGTTTGGCAACCATGTTATGGGCTTTCACAGTTTTGTTTGCATTAAAATACAGAAAATGATACCATCTTCTATTAACATATGGATAGCCAAAAAAAGGTAAAAGGTAAACATGTGACAGATATCCCTTATCTTAAAACAAAAATTCACAATCTTTTTACAACTTTTAATATTGAAAGTTACTATTATAAATGAAGACATGGATGACATTTGCTTTGTATTAGAATGAGGAGGCTGCCTCAGAGTCTGAAATGCCTCAGCTGTACTAATTCATGTAGTGATCAGATCAATAAAGGGTAAAAAAATACAAGGTAGTTTGTTTCCAATGAGAATTCTTTTCATTTACAAACCGAAACACAGAATCTGACATCTGTTGTATAGTTTACAGTTTATACAATACTTTCATTTAAAAATTCCATTTGATTAAATCTTCACAATGCTCACAGATAGGGCAAAATTAAGAAAAATGGAATTGTCAAGTAGAGAATAATTGAATTGCCAATTAGCTACTGTTCTTCTCAATGGGGATGCCAACACTAGACATTGTAAATGTTCAGAACACTGATTACTTAATTTATTATGACCTTTTGTAGCTTTTAATAAATTTACCTCTCTAAATTTCAGCTTTCTCAATGACAAAATGAAAAATTTGAATTAAGTAGGTTGCACATTTCTTCCACTCTAAATCTCTATGCTTTAATTAATATAAGGTAGTTATTTGAATGGTCTAATGTAATTTATTTGAATCATGAAAAGTAAAAGAATAGCAATCATTAATATGGCAATGTTTTCTCTTCAGGCCTCATTACCCATATCATCCTTAGAGCTAAGGTTTAATCAGAGTAAATCATAAATATGGCAGCTGTATTGTTCCGATTGCTTTTGTAACACATTAAGACAAATTTTGTGACTTAAACCCACCAAAGTGTATTATCTTATAGTTCAGTATGTGTAAAATTCAAAATTAGTCTTATAAGACTAAAGTCAAGGAATTGGCTGAGTTGGTTCCTTTTGTTGCCTTTTTCAGCTTTTGCAAGGCTACCTGCATTGCTTGGTTCATGTGGATTTCCTCACATCACCTCAACCTCTTGCTGCCAATGTCATTTCTCCTACTTCTAGCTGATCTTCTTGCCTTCTGTTTAATAAGGATCTTTATCATTCCATAGAGCCTACCTATGTAATCCAGGTTAATCTCATTACCTCAAGATCTGTAACTTAATCACATCTGTGAAGTTCCTTTTGCTGTGTAATGTAACATATCCACAGACAGACTAGGACATGGACATCCTTGAGAAGCCATTACTGTCCATCATACCCAGTAATAAAACAGGTCATTGAAGTGTTCAAATTATTCAAATTCTCTTTAAGGGAAAGACACAGTCTCCTGGCTTCTTTTATACACTGTCATTGCCCATTGGGATTTCCATAAATTTGAAAATATATACATGAAACCATTAATTAATATAAGAAATAATATTTGGGCTAAAAAGAAAATGATGGAAAAAGAGCCACCAAGCAAGTACCAAAAAAATGGAATATGTTATATTAATATCAGATGAAGTTTACTTTAGAATAGGAAATATTAATATAGGAATACAAGAATAAACTAATATCAGATATAGTAGACATAAAGAAAAACAAATTACTAAAGACAAAGAGTTACATACTATTACAATAGAAAAGTCAATCCACCAAGAAGAAATAACAATCTAAATAAAGAACTTCAAAATATTTGAGGCAAATATAGGTACGATTGAAAGGATATATAGGCAAATCTACAATTAAAGTTGGACCCTCAAACCCTATTTTCAGTGAAGAATAGAACTGCCAGACAAAATATCAATAAAGATATAGAATTGAAAACACTAGCAACAAATGAGATCTGACATATAGGGAACTCTCAAACCCACCAAAAGAGCAAACACATTTTTTAAAAAGCATACACGGAAAAAATCACCAAGATAGACATATCTCGGACCATAAATCATACTTTAACAAAATTCATAAATTTTAATTTAGACATAGAATGAAACTAGAAATCAAAAATAGAAAGAATTGGAAAATATACCAACAGTTGAAAACTAAACAACACATTTGTTAATAATCTCTGGTTCAAAGACAAAGTCTTATGGGACCTAAAAAATTACATAGAATATATGAATATAGAAATCCAACATATCAGAATGTGTGGGCTGCAGAAGAAGTATGTTTATAAGGCTTGAATGGTCCAGGTTCCTTCAGTTCCTCAGGACCACGGCACCCACTAACATTTCCTCCTCAGTGCTATCTGTCGGGCTGCACTAGCACAACCTGGAATGTTTTGATACAATAGAAATGTGTTTGCCCAGAGGTGTTTACTGAGCCATCACTAGGCTACAAAATGTTTTCTAAATGTTTTAAAAGCTGGAGGAAAACCAGTTTCAGATGCAGGCCAGGATTTTCTATAAAATCTGTTTTTTCACATTTTGTTTTGTTTTATTTTGATAAGCATCTCAATGAATGAAGCTGAGCCAATTTGCCTCAGATGAGGCAGACTTCTCATATTAAAATGCTTATTTTCATTGAAAGCATGCTCGTGTTTTAATTACAAAAAAGCACATATTTTGCTAATGACATGCCAACAGATTCCATTCTTATTTTTTGTTATAGAAACTCCCCTTCCAGTTATCTTGGGTATTGAATGTGAGAGCTGACTGGCAAATGTGGAAACGCTAGCATTTTCAAGAGAGCAATGGTTAGTATGTAATTGCAGGCTTCTGACAGATAATGGTGGGGTTTTAGTTTCTATCCTGGAAGTTGATTTGTGTTATCTCACTCTGTCCTGCCTCAAAGCAGACAAAAAAAAATGCAGAATTGATCAGCTAAAACATGCTTCTAGCTAGATGCACGCCAGACCTCCTTCCTGTGATCTATGTCAAGTTTTCCTCACTGTTGCTTTATATTGCTTTCTGTGAAAGGCTTAAAAATGAGAGAGAGAGAGAGAGAGAGAGAGAGAGAGAGAGAGAGAGAGAGAGAGAGAGAGAGAATGATAGATAAATATGCTGGCAGCTAACGCTGACAAGACAAAGAAAGGCAAATGGTTTAGTCCCCTAGGATGTGCTTGTATTCTGGCTCCCCCTTCCCCAGTGTGAACACATTATGCTGATTGGTCAGAGCATTTTACCAGTTTAACCCAACCATTCTCTAACCAGCATTTCTGAGATACCAACCTAAGGCTTCAAAATGAGTTCATAGTTCAGATATAAATAGGGCAAGGGACACACTTTTTTCCCCTATGAAAATAGAAGATCAGGTCTCAATTACATAACCTGTACAACAAGAGGTTTGTACTGAATTTCACTAAATACACATAATTTCCATCCTTTTCACATATTTATTTTCCCCCACTTCCTGACTGGCATGGTTTTGAGAGTCTTTCCAGCTAGATAAGCCCCTTCTGAAATCATTCCAGCTTGCTTCAGCCTGCTTAATAAAGCAGAATTATGATTGCCCTTGTACTTAATACTTAAGTTCTTTTAATACAGACTCACTTTGCATAAGCTTTATTGATAAAGAGGCAGAAAGTCAGATTTTTTTTGAATAGCTACTCTATGCCAGGAGCTTTACACATTTATAATATTATCTCTTCTTGTGAAATTGCTATAGTTATATCTATTATGCAGATAATGAAATGCGAATTCAGCAATATCAAGTGAAACAGTCCAGGCCTTCTACTCTGAATGAATATATCTTTGTTGACTCAAGAGCCCATGTTCTCCCAGGGCTGATGCACACTGAGGTGTGTGTGTGTGTGTGTGTGTGTGTGTGTGTGTGTGTGTGTGTGTGATTTAAACTTTAATAAAAAGTAAAAGAAAAAGCCCACATGAGCCAACTTTAAATGGCTCTCACCTGTTATATGTAGTATACTGAATACACATAGAATTTTATATCCTATAAAATGTCTACGTTTTGCTCTGGCTGGTGTGGTACAGTGGGTTGGAGCATCATTCTGTACACTGAATAATGGAGGGGTTGATTCTGGTGGGACACATACCCAGGTTGTAGGTTTGATCCCCAGTCAGGCAAGGTGCGTATGGGAGGCAACTGATCTATGTTTCTCTCTCACATCAACTTACTTTGTGGTCTTTGCCAATAGATACAATGTAATGATTTCTGTTTGTTAGCATTCCTGACACTAATATTACAATTCCACATGTCTTCAATATTTTTCCAGTTCCTTGAATCCCAATGCATATTTTGTGCATATTCTCACTTATCTTTGAGTTCATTAGATGATTCTCTGTGCAGCCTCACCACTTCCTGGAATATGTTCTAGGATGACCAAGGGCAATAGGAAACTTTTGAAATTCTTAAAGAATGATTGAGAAAATTCCTCTACCTTATTTATGAAAAATATAAATTCATCTTCCATTCATCTGTCCTTTCTAAGCAGTCAACTGAATATGCCCCAATAGTTTGTCCCCCTTTCTAGAATATGACAGATATTCAAATTAATTTCTCCCTTCAGAGTATTAATGGCTTGTGAAATTAGACTCAGTGAGATAGTCTGACCATCCATATAAAATGTTCCCTCCCATATTGACTTTGTGAATGATAGACAGGTTTTCCTCTGCTCAAAACATGTGATATATATCTATCAGGATCTGAGGGCTATATAGTGGCAAAAAACTAAAAGCCAAGTACAACTATTATTCTTTAAATGGGGAAGTTAAATTAGAACATTGAGCCAAAGGAAGAACAAAAATATCTAAATTATGATAACCTTAAAGCATGCACAATCAGAGTTAATGCTGAAAATCCCCAACAATAGAATCGAGGCTTCTGAGTATGTCTTCTCCCCATGAAATAGATAAAAACAACATCCAGATATTTCTTAGTTTTTTTATTCAATATCAATATGAATTTGGAAGTTGGATGTAAAAGCATTTCCATTTTATAGAAAAAGAAGGAGGTACAAATGTTCTCGGGGAAAAAATGACTTATCAGCCTGCAACTTCCACATTAAATTGCTCTGTGCTGGAAGGAAGTTTCCTAATTTGCCCAATATCATGCAAAGCAAATGACTATGGAGCAAAGAAGCTGAGATTTGCAAGTTTTCATACTAATAGCTGCAACACTGAGAAGCTGAGATATGATTTTATCTGAATTAATATTTTATATAAAAACCAAATTGCTTTTAGAAAGTATCTCACAGGTACCAGCCAACAAAGACCTTTTCATAAGTAAGCAGTATCTCTCAAACCAGCAATTGCCCCTAGTTATAAATAATACAGGTAAATACAGGAATCAATCAAATCTCATTTTTCTAGGAAAAACATTTACCCCATCAATCAAGCTGAAGGAGGAAGGCAGGCTGATACGTGGCTCTCTCAACAGGAGTCTTCTATCTAACACATTCCAGGTAGAAAATAGTGGAAATAAAATAATTACGCTATCTTAGTTATCGTGAACATTGTATTGGGCTCTGTCTAGCACTTGATTTATTTCAGGTTGGGCAAGTTTGAATGAATTAGAAAATAATTGAATAACAATATGAAAATTATCCCCTAAACCACTCCCTTATAGGGCTGTGTCTGGTCTCCTGAATTCAGTACAGCCTGTCCATACAACAGAAGGCAACAGAAGACATAGGGCTCATAATCGAAACACTTCCGAGTCTGACAGATACTTTTTAAGATCTCACCAGTGTGAAGTCCACCTCGACTGATGACCATGTTGTGAACCCTGGCAGAAAATTAATAGCGGCACTCATAGCCTGAGATCTGCAAACCTCTAGATATCAATTAATAGCCTGAAATCTGCAAGCCTCTAGGTATTATTAGCAGGAGTATGTAAGATGAAGAGACTCAGCGATGAGGCAACTGGCAATCTCGTGGATGATGGGAGCCCATTAGTGTATCACTGTTGTTATTTGTTTTGGACTATTCAAATCAGAGAAAAATTAATAAAATTAGCTTGCTCCTCAAATTTGATTGACTTGTGTGTGGTAATTCATGATATAGATGGGGATATGAACAGGAACAGAAAAAGAGAGGAATGGGAAATGAGAGGAAAGGGAAGTGAACATGAAAGAAACTCGCCATAATTAGATTATTAGGTTGTTGCAGTGGTCGGCAAACTCATTAGTCAAAAGAGCCAAATATCAACAGTACAACGATTGAAATTTCTTTTGAGAGCCAAATTTTTTAAACTTAAACTATATAGGTAGGTACATTGTTATTAACTTAATTAGGGTACTCCTAAGGCAGTTATGTACCTATTACTTTTTTCCACTGGTTAATTAATTAAAACTGTCAGAATTCACCCATGTTAGGGATACATTTCCCAGTAATGTCTTCCTCTAGGAACTTACTTTAAATTTATGGGAATACACTTTTCATCCTCATTTAAATCACTGATTCTACAGTATTTCCACTATTAAAGAGGTTGCCTCACAGGTCAGGCAGAGGACAGAAGTCCCCAGTTTCTCTACACATTTCCCTCTTTTATATCAAGTATAAAAGCCATTGGCTTCTTAAACTTCTCCAAACGACAGCCTCTCATGTGTTGTGCAACCTGAAGGAAAGCATGACCCAAAGCATGTACGAAATACATGAATAACTAAGTAGATTAATGTGAATGATATCATTGGACCTATCAATGATAGTGTGTTTATCAAATACACACTCACACATACACATACTCACAGAGTTATCAACATGATGGTGAAAGACTACCTGCTGCTGCTCCCAAATGAGAAATACTGCAGAAGTATATTTTCCTACTTTATATCTTTTCCCACTCCCCAACTTTGTGACATTATTAGCTATTATTAGCGTATCTCTTTGAAAGTCAGGGTCTCTCCCACCATACTTCTGCCCTTCCTGGCTGTACTTCATATAATAATAGTTTCTGTTTGTACTCTTCTCTATATACAGATATGTTCTAATTACAATAGGCACCTTCTCAAAAAAAAAAATGGAAAGCTTATTAAATTAATGGAGGGCAATTTATATCAAATCTCCCAAGGAAGATGAATAAAATAACTCTCAAGGCGGGAGCCTACCCTAGGAAATCCATTAATTTAAAAGAATTACCTTGAAAGTGGGCATATTATAAACCAGAGAAATTTCATAAAATAAAATCTCAGAGAAGTGCCCTTGGTTCTCATCAGTGCAGGCTGTCTAATCAGTAGTCAAAAGTAATGGTGCTCCCCAGGCTTCTTTTGTCTAAATTTATTATTATTATCATTTTCCATGTAACATTTCAAGGTTGGAACTGTAAATGTTAATGTATTACCTTGGAATAGAGTCATATTTTTGAATCCTCATCAATGAGAGGTACTTTTATTTCATGACCCTATATATTTTTTCTAGATATTACAATTTGTCACTATATTTTTAAAATTTCCATTCCAATAATTCTAGTTTTTAACCATCAGGAACCAATCAAACTCTCCAAAGTACTGAAAAACAAGTATTGTAAGTTTAGTAATCATCTTCAGTAAAAAATTGATGAGAAGACAAGGAAGTCACTCCTGTATGTGAATATGCCGCTTGTGATTACTGTTCTATATGTAAAAATTCTATAAATTCTCATTGTTTCAATAATAAAAACTGAATGCCAACAGCCTTTTTCTACTTCCTCCCCAAATCTCCTCCATTCTAATCTTTAGGAATAAGTTAGTACTGTTACACATTTTCTCATATAGTGAAATGTTTGGAAAAAAAAAATAGAAAACCCTACCAGTACTGAAAATTCAACTTGGAAATTAAAAATCAATTAATTTATTTCATACGAAAAAGTATACCATGAGACCTCTAAAAATACATTGATAATATACAAAAAAATTCTACCACCAAAATATAAAAATGTTATCATAATACCAATTGAAAAATGGAATCAATGCTTTTGAAGAAAATATACTGCTCTTCTACCATTGGGAAAGCACAATTTGCAAGCTGTAGACTTGATTTTATAAGATACTGAATGTTTGAAAATATATAAAATCATAAGAAATGCTCATATCCTCAGCTTTGCATTTTTTCCTGAATTGCAAGTAGATTATTCCACATTCTCTAGTCGATAGTTCACATGTATCCCACACAAAGCACATAAAATTTGGAAACATCTCTATGGCCAAGTCCTTATAGGCACAGACACACACATAGAGGCTACATATAAACATCTCAGATACTCACTTTCAATCTTCTTAGAGTTTCAAGAAATACTGTAATCCTGTACATTTCAATATCTCTATTTAAAATATGTAAAAGAAATTCAAACTATATTTTGTAAGAGTAAGAAAAATTTTAAGGACATTTTTAAAAAGTAAAATATAATGAACATGCTAAAACAGTATTTGATGGAAATGTACATAAATGAAAGGAAAATAAGTTATCTACAGACATGACTAGGAAGAGGGAGAGAGAGCAATAAAGGAGAAAAAACATCAATCTGCACCCAGCTTCAGACCTAAACAGCGAAAAACACTGGCTGATTTCTGATAGTCAGAATTAAATAGTTATGGTTGTATATGATCGTGCCTCCCTGGAATCACTTCTTAAAAAATGCCCATATAACATTTAGATGTGGTACAATGAAAGGATAGGGGTCAAGACCCATGTTTATTAAAGCATGCATTTATTCCTCCAAATACCACGTGTTTCCGCGTCCATCCTTCATCTTCCTACTGGCCAACTTCCCTTATCCCGAAATGTTTCCAGAGTTGAAAATAATAATATGCTTTATCCAACAAGAGCGATAATGATGCACTCCTTTTTTGTTTTGTGTGTTCACTTGTTTGTTTCTTGGACATTTACTGAATATTTGAATCAGTGGTGGTCTTTGTGCTAAACGGTCTTTGTGCTCTAAGTCCTATGTTCATAGTCACTATGTTAAAATGTCTTTCTGAAGAATAAAAAGGATGCGAGTTGCACCACTTAACTGTGTGACATAGAACTTTAATTTTATCTCATGTGAACCAGCGTTATTAATACAGCTTCCCTAAGAGGGTTGTGCTATGGATTCAATGAGCTGGCATATGTGAAGTTTCTGGAATAGGGCTTGGCAAATTCTAAGTGCTCAGTACCTTTTAAGGATCATTTTTATCACTTTATTTTCATCCTTTAATATTCTGCAGTGAAATCAGTCCTACTGAGAACACATAAATAATGGGAAAAATTACAGTGCAACATTTCACAGGTATTTCTCACCTGGAATAAAAGCATTGCTGAAATAAAAGAAAGGCAGATTTGGCCCATTGAGTAACAACTCTGTGCTCTGACAGCCCTCAGTCTGGAGAATTATTCCATGAACCAGGTGAGAAATAACTAGAACAGGTTCTAGGGTGTTGGAGTGGAAAAGGAGAGAAGTGGGAAATTTCTCTCTTTTCTAGAGATTTATCTAGAAAGTTGAAACAACAGGATTGAGTGATTGCCGGGAAGCTAGCAGGTAAAAAAACAAACAAACAAAAACAGATCCATTACATTAGACAGAAGGCTACTCAGTGTATAACTGAAAGACTAATATTAAACCAAGTAGAAAATTTAAGTGGCGACATAGAAAACTCCATACGCCATTAAACACATCTGATATTTCTAGAACACATGTATTAGAATATAGCATCATTTTAAAGTATGAAGAACATTTAAGTAAAACAAAAATAATAGTTATGCTTTGGACCATTTGGTTTAATATTTATATTTACTTTATTAACTTTGGATTTTTACAGTTATTTATTTTTTTTAAGTTTGGTGCAATGGTTTGAGTTATATTTTATTCAACATTTGTGAAACTCATTTAATCATTTTTGGAGTAGAGAATTTCAAGAATTTATTGCTCTTATTCATGTAAAAGCCATTTCTCTTCACTGAGTAGCTTCTTTGCTACTACCTCATTCCTAATGTCTGTACATTAATGCACAGGAGAACACTTTTAAATGATGCTCGCATCTGACCTGCATTTCAGAACATTCTCATATGTATAGTGCAGCGGTAAATCAAAGGTTTCCTGTTGTAAGCACTAAGGAAAGCTATAAAAGAGAATGAAATGATGCTTTACAAAGAACTTTAATAAAAGACAGATAAAACCTAGACACTAATTATATAATGGCTGCATATGATCAGCTAGTCATACTAGCTGAAGAATTTTATTTGTGTAGAGCACATAGGAAGACTGGCTCCAGGGGTGAGGGAAATAGGTTGTGCGTATGAGAAAGAATTCCTGTTTCTCCTCTACTCCCACACTACTACCACATTCACTTCACTTCTGGCACCACACATCAAAAAATTCTGCAACCCCAGCTGAGTGTCCTATATCTCAGTTCAGTTCTGAGATGATCTACCTGCAGTAAGCACCAGATCTCACAAATTCAGGGCCCAATCCCACAGGACTGCCTCCACTTCAGATGACAATCACAAGTCCAGGTTGTCACCTGTGCTTATGACAGACAGGCTACAAATCATGTTTCCCATGATCCCCTCCTTGGGTTTGATAACCTGTTAGAATGGCTCACAAAATTCAGGGAAAAACTTAATTTAATGTTTACCTGTTCATTATAAAGGATATAATAAAGGATACAGATGAACACCGGAAGAAGAGATATATAGAGCAAGGCCTGGAAGGGTCCTAAGCTCAAGAGTTTCTGTCCCCATTGAGTTGGCATGTGCTACCCTCATGCCATGTGGATGTGTTCACCAACCTGGAAGCTCTCTGAACCCCATACTTTAGGGATTTTTATAGATGTTTCATCACAAAGGCACAATGGATCATTAAGACTTTCTCCACCACCTCTCCCTTCTCTGGAGAATGGGGATGGGGTTGAAAGTTCAGAGCTTCTAAGGATGGCTTAATCTTTCGGTGATCAGCCCACATCTAAGAACCCACTGAGAGTCACTTCATTAGAACAAAAGATGTTCCTATCACCCAGGAAACGGATTTAGGGGCTCTGTTAAAACACTCCTATCACTCATGAAATTATAAAGTAGGAACCGGGGACAGAGACCTATATATATTTTTCTATTATTGCATATGGAAACAGTAATGACTATGGCAGTGAGGCTCATAATTGAGATAATGATTCAAGGAAAGGACTGCAAACTATAAAAGTGAAAAGAAAAAAATCTGTTCTATTAAAGAGTCAAATATGCTAGAAATAAATGACAGTTATAGGCTGCTCGTCACTCATTCCAGTGCACCCAGGAAAACTAAAAATATGAAAATTCATGGACAGCCCAGTCCTGATGCATATGAGCATCTCTTCACACCTGTTTCCCCAGGAGGTCTCCTTTGACCCCTGACAATGAGGTAAAAAAAACTCTTGTCATGTGATCTGATAGCACCGCACTAAATATACTTTCTGTGTTGTCACCCCATAAAAGTACTGATTAGCTGATATTATAATTTCCAATTTTTTTCCTCATTTTCACTAAAGTGAAATCCCTTAAGGCACAGGATTTCCCCCCACTACTTTACCTCCAGCATGAAGCATATCATCTGACATTTATGGGCCATTCAGTAGGTATTTGTTAATTTGAGGTAAAGACAGATTTCTACCCTCCTCACAAGATATTCCCCTTCCTTCTCACTGGCAGTCTAAATTCTCTAAATTCCTCTCCCTGCGCCCAGCCCCAGGTGGATGTTTATAGAAGCTCACCAGGCTCACAGAGATTTGGCTTTCCCATTTCCTACAGTTGGATACACAAATCATGAGTAACAAATTTTCCAGACAGACACCAGTTCAAGTAAGTTCATGACTTCTATAACTCGAATTTCAGTCTGTCTATCTGTCTGTCAGCTACAGTAGATTTCAAAAGTGAGTGAAGGCATTTTCACCAAATTTGGTATAGGTTACATGGCACATGTGCATGCACACACACACACACACACACACACACCCTTCAGTTTGAAAGACTCTGGAGGGATTTCAAGGAATTATTAACACACCAAAAAATTTGCAGACATTAATTTGTTAGAATATTGACCTGAAGGCATGTTGCTCCTTGAAACAATAAAAATGGGTTTGTGGATTAAATCAAATAAATGTATATATTCTAGAAAAGTTTGCTTTTCAACCACATTACTATTAAATTAACTTGAATGATCTTTCTAAACAGAGAGATAAATGTAACTGGATGGATAAACAATTCACAGAACTATAGATGATTAGTAATCATGGAATGATTAATGGTGTGAATGCTGGAAGATTACAAGAAAAATACACATACATTTGTAATTTTGCAAATGTGAAAAAATCCTAAATTAAAGGTATAAACCACAGGTAATAGTAGATACCACATAAGACCTCAGTTCAAAGATTTTGGTGCAATACTATTTAGAGCAGTGGGTAAGTGATGATTAGCCTGGGCATTATGTGTCCCCTAAAATGGAGTGATCTTCATGCTTGATTCTTAAATGAATGTTAATGCGGGTTTTTTTTTTTTCAGTTGGAGATAGGAATGTTACCTAGCTATTTTTAAAATTGCAACAAAAACATACTTTTAAATGTATTACCAACATTTAAAAAATACTAATTTATTTCTCACAGAAAAACAACATATTTTTACTGTACCACAGTTCTGCCTTCTGTGGTGTAAAAATCAAAACTCAGGAGAATAAGTCAATCCATAAAAATAAATTTATTTTTATCTCAGACAAAGATGAGTTAAAAAAAATAATAATTAAGGTCTTCAGTGTGTCAAGATAGGGTTTCTCTGAAATTGTTGGGTACTTCCAAATGATGTTGGAAAATCCATGGCAAGTCACATTTAAAATAGAGATCAGAAAGGAGAAAAATAACCCTATACACACACAGGTGTGAGTCATCAATGTTTTATTTATTCATGCAAAGAGCACACTTCCAAGTAAATCAAAGAAACTTGGTAGGCATTGATCTAGGTGTTTTTCTCTAGTGAAAGGAGTTAACAAGGAAGTGTTTATTTCAGATGAATGATTCAATGTATGGAGATGAAAGCTTTTTATGCCTATGAGAGTGTCCTTCGAAAATTACATGACTAAGGTGAAAAATGAATAGATATAACTAAATACATGTGCTTTTACTTGTTTTTATAAATTGAAATCAAGAAAAGAGCCAACCTGGCTGGTGTTGCTCAGTGGTTGAGCACTGACCTATGAACTGGGAGGTCGTTTTGATTCCAGTTTGGGGCATATGCCTGGGTTGTGGGCTCGATCCCCAGTGTGGGGCATGCAGGAGGTAGCCAATCAATGTTTCTCTCTCATCACTGATGTTTCTATCTCTCTCTCCCTCTCCCTTCCTCTCTGAAATCAATAGAAATATATTTTTTAAAAAGCCAGATAGTCTAGGTGGTTTCCCTTAACCATGATAAATTATACTTCAAAGATTGATTAATGTGTTTTTCCAAATGAACTAAATCCAAAGTTACATTGCCAGAAAGTTTCTTTCTTGATTTTTCCCCCTAATTTAGACAATTATTTGGACTGAGGATCAATTTCAGTTGAAACAGTAAAAACTTATTGGAAATGACATGTATATAACTTATTTCTTGAAAAAAAAGTAAGACTGATAACTTCGTATGTTTTACAAAATTAAGTACTAATTTAGGGACATTTCAGTTTAGGAAACACCCATAAAAACTGGTACAACTAGAAAAGACATATTTAAGGAGGAATTGTAAGAACAGGAATGTAGGTTATTAGTAACAATTAAGAATGCTACTATCTGTAAAATAAACCAATAAAGCCATATTATCCCATGGACTCTTGACTCCCACATTATAATATTCGCTTTGCACAGATGGTGAGTTCAGGATGACTGCCAAGGATGGAACTAAGGTTAGCTCACCTAGCAGATGAAAACAAATCATGCTTTGGCTCCATTTGCTATTGCCCTATTCTCTCCTCGGCCAGGGGAGTCCAACAGAACTGATGACTTGGGTCAGGTCACTATGTTGCTACATAATTGAGTCCAACATAGTGATGACTTTGGTCAGGTCACTATGTTGCTACATAATTGATCATTAAAACACAACCAGTTCCTTCCCTCTCACTTGCCTTATTTCAATAACAACTGCAAGCTACAACTTTACTGTCCCTCACGATCTAGAAAAAATTGATGAAAACTTCTCCCATAGACTGAGAAAATCCAAAAACCTCCACATTTTTTTGAAAACTCCTTGTGGATTTCAATCCTCAAATGATAGACTCTTGTTTCTTTTTATTATTTAAATAATTTGAATTTTCTCAAATGCTTTTCCTTTGCCTATAATCCATAAAATAAAATGATGGCAATACTTTCATTTTAACACGACTTTTTAAATAAAAGCCCAAATAAAATTGGGATTTTAACATAAAAATATGAACAATAACATTTGCCATTTATTTTTTAAAGGGTTTCCTAAGTGACAACTAATAAAAATAAATAAATTAAAATATAGAAGAGGAAGGAGTGCCCCAAGTGACTGTGATTACTCAGCATTGTGAAGCGCATATTCAGTAGCTTATCTTCTTCCGCATTAAGAAAAAAATAAGTTGTTGAATTCTTTAGTCATTTAACATTGCTTTCCTAACCCTTTCCCACACTCGTTTTTACAACTAAAAAAATTGAAGTCACTATTTTTCTAAGTCAATTTTACAGCATGTTTATTTTCTTTGGGCTCACTTCCACTTACTAAAGTTAATGATTCAATAGGCCTTTCAAGGAAGCTGTGTTTGTATTAAAGTAACTTGTTATGTCTCAAAATGCTTTTATGTTTGCTTTAATTCTAGCCCACTATCTTCCCAGGATATAGGCTTCTGTCATTTGCTTTTTGGATTAATCGGTTTTTTTTTTCTGGATTCTAATGATAAGTCTGCTGTTACATTGTTTTCGTATCTTCATCACTGTGATAATATTTATGATGTTGTCCTACGGTTTCATTCATTGTATTGGGTCGATCTTTTATGCTTTATTTATATTGGCTAGAAATTGACAGTTTTTATTATAATGATTATATTTTTCATTTTGAGATTTGCAGTTAGTTGTTTCTCATATCCATTTAATCTCATTTTCTTTCTTCACTCCTTTCAATCATATTTTTTGTATTTTATTGCTAATTTTCACTTGGCTTTCTTTTATTTATTTCAGAGGTTATAAATGCTAATTTAAAGTTCATTTTCAAATTCCACTATTATTTTTACATTGTCTAGAGAGATTCAATTTTCAGAATATTATTTTATACAAATTTATTATTCATTTCCTCAAACATTTTGTATGTTTTCCCCTCTTGATATCTACAATTACCCTTTCTTATCCAGTATGAATTTTGCTGCTTCATCCCTTCTGCCCAAAGACTCCTATGTGACACTGGGTCAAAGTCAGATACAGAACCTGAGGTAACAATCATTTGGCCCAAGTCTGGACTGCTAGTCGAAGTCAGCTTTCTGATGCTGTGTCAGGTAGGAGGCTTTGTATATACTAGGCTTTTCAGTTGTGAATCTGAACCTTATTTAAAAAGTGAGCCTGGCTCTATGTTTGCTGCTTCAAATGGGCCATTTTCTTTAAACAGGGCCCTGTATCTGCTCTTTGGATTCAAAGTACCAAAAAGCTTGTTGACGATTCTCATCTTTGGTGATAGATACCCTTTTCTTGTTTATATCTATCTGTTTATTTTTCTCTGATCATATACTTTCTTTAACTGCTATGCATTTGGACAAATGCAGTGGGTAATTTTTTAAACAATAACCTTAATTTACCAAATTAAGGAACACTGTTCTAGATAAATGCATTTAATGAATCATAGATTGGGCATCATCTCTTCCATATTTCACATTTCCATTCTAAAATATGCAATTTTTACAAAAGGGGGAAATTGCCAATTCAAGTTTACAAAGTTTGAACTGCCTCAACTTGTCTCACTCAGTGATGTTTCAATAACTGAAGAGAACCCTCTGTTATCACTTATATCCAGATGAAAACCCCTTCAAGTCAGAGCTTCACCAACAGTAAAAGACTGCTTTCATTATGTGCCAGGTCTGTTTGATTTAAATTTATGCTGCAGGAAAACATTATTTGGTTTGACTAAGGAATTCCTTTCTATTTATTTCTCTTGTCAGCAAAAAGATGACCTTGCCTGTTAGCGGGAGATGCTCACCTTATGAATACTGAGGGGTTAGCAATATTGTACAACTAGACACAAAGCAGGCAAAATGGGAGAAATCCATCCAGAAGACTGTATCAACTATCACCACTTATTATTCCATTCAAGCTTAATCAATTCAACAGCCACCAGGCCCCGATAACTACAGTGTTCTGTGACTACTCTTTATCTCTGAACTAGCACAGTTACATACACAAAAGACTTCATACCCTAACTCAACCTTTTTCCAGCAAAGGGCTATTGTTGACAGATTACCTTCATTCCACACCTCCCAGCAGATTGTCTCAGAAGTGCACATTGAGCCTGTAATTTTATAGACTTTAGTAAATGCCCCTGTGTTTCGAACTGATGTCTCACTTATCCTTTCATCATTTAAATTGCCTGGAAAGCCTCTTCTCTAATATGGCCACTTGCCCAGTGTTTATCACTACAGATCAGAAATGGCAGTGTCTTTTAGTTTTCTAGCCAAGAGATGAAATTGCAACTCTAGCTGCCATATTCCTGGGTATCCTATCACATCAAGTCAAAGAAGTATGCATTGCCTCCTACACTGCTTTGTTTCCGTGCTTGAGGTCTGGCTTCATGACCTAACTCCAAGTCTTTCCGTTCTCATGACAGGCCTTCCTTCCCAAGCTGATGTTTCCAGGTTAGTGCAAGTAGAGAAATTATCCACATGTGAGGACAAGCTCTTGCCTTCCCTCAGTAAATGCAAGAAGAAAAGTGTGCCCCAATCATAGAAAAAAGTGCAGTATCTCTTGTACATCTCCAATCCAAGCAATACTTTTTTTCTAGAACATTATATTAAATATTGTTAGTTCAATAAAAGTATTAGGATTTAATCTACAATATAGGACAAAACACAGACATAGAAAGTCAAACAAACAAAAACAAAAAATATTTAAGAATTTAAGTATTAGCCTTTAAATATATATAGAATTAAACTTGAGTATTTCATATTTGTGTGTGTATATATTGATTTCAGAGAGGAAGGAAGTGGTAGAGTGAGAGAGAAACATCCATGATGAGAGAGAATCATTGATTGACTGCCTCCTACACACCCCACATGGGGGATCGAGCTCGAAACCCGGGCAAGTGCCCTGACCGGGAATCAAACCGTGACCTCCTACTTCATAGATCAATGCTCAACCACTGAGCCACATCAGCTCGGCAAGTATTAGCCTTTTTAACTTATGGTTTTTATTTTTGTATTCCTATAACTAAATATATTTGTATTTACCATTTGAGTTTAAAGCTACAATATTTCTTCATAGGTTTCCTCATGTATAAAATAATATTTCATCCAAAGTTTATAGGGAACTCATACATTTTAACAAAAGGAAGATAAACAATCCAATCAAAAAAATGGGCAAAGGACTTAAATAGACACTTTTCATACGTGGACATACAGAAGACCAAGAGACATATGAAAACATGCTCAAAGTCACTAACCATCTGAGAGATGCAAATCAAAACGTCAATGAGGTACCATCTCACACCTGACAGAAGGCTATTCTGAGGTACCATCTCACACCTGACAGAAGGCTATCCTCAACAAATCGACAAAGGTCAAGTGCTGGTGAGGATGTAGAGAGAAAGGAACCCTCGTGCACTGATGATGGGAATGCAGACTGGAACAGCCACTGTTCAAAACAGGATGGAGTTTCCTCAAAAAATTAAAAATGGAACTCCCATTTCACTCAGTGATCCCACTTCTAGGAATATATGCCAAAAAGCTAGAAACACTAATCAGAAAAGGATATATGCACCCCTATGTTCATAGCAGCACAATTCACCATAGCTAAGATTTGGAAACAGCCTAAGTGCCCATCAGCAGATGAGTGGATTAGAAAAGTGTGGTACATCTACAGAATGGAATATGAGGGAAGGTAGGGGAGGGTTGGGCAGAGGGGTGGGGGGTTTAAGAGATCAACCAAAAGACTTGTATGCATGCATATAAGCATAACCAATGAATACAGACACTAGGGGGCTGAGGGCATGTGATGGGAGTGCGAGTGGCGGGGAGAGGTATATGGGGGGGGGAAGGAAAATGGGTATTAACTTTAAACAATAAATAATTAAAAATAAAATAATAAAATATTTCATTTTTGATGTAATAATTTAATAATATAATGTACCAAAGTTTCTCAAACTTTAGTTTGCACAACAATCACCTGATCACTCATGTTAAAATATGGAATAGTATTGAACCCATCTAGTATCATATGGCAACTCTGTGCAACCAATAAGAAAATTAATTTTTAGCAAGAGCCACAATAATTTTGATGTAAGTAGCCAGTGGGCAGTTTAAGAATAACTGATAAATTCAAATTAAGTAACACGATGGCTATCCCATACTTAGGATTCTATAGATGCTCATTAATGTTATTTTAAATAAATGATATGGAGTTGGAACGATAACATAATACTGCTGGTACCTACAAGTCCTCCATCACTAGACAATAGATAAAGCTATTAGTCAAGAGTGGTGATCTCTGCCTGGGTTCTGTTCTGGTCCAGGTCCATTTATGAGTATCCCTGTGCTAAGTGTCTGAACATGGTCTTGGATTCTGAATATCACATTCCTCTGGTTGTGCTGATGTGCCCAATGCAGAAACCTTACTCTATTTGTAGTTGCTCAAAATTATGTCCTTAAATATTCAATAAGATTTGTACAAACAGAATTCAGCAATTGCATGTGCACTTCTCTGCTATTTGTGTTTCTAAATGTTTGGAGACAGTCCGAGTGGTTTTGAAAGTGAATCAAGCTCTCCTCTCTTGATTATTTTATTTTGATCTTTCAAATGTCAGAGAATGATCTCTACTTTTTGCCTCATCACTCTGTTTTTCCCCTCTCTATAGCCCCATTTGAAAAGAAAATCCTTGCACTGGGAGTAAAATCAATTTAACTTGCTAATCTAGGAAGTTGCCTGAAACCTGCTCAGTTTTCACTGAAAATAGTTTCATCATATTAAATAGCTAGAAAAGCACAATTCTTGGTAGCAACAAATTAACTGTTGATTAGACAAGGTGGTACACAACAGACTTGATGTCCTATGAACTAGAATGATAATTAGTAGAACTTGATTTGATTTCAGAAAACTTTCATAGAAACACTCAAAAGCATAAGTAGAATATGCTACAGTTAAAATTATGTGATTTGTGGGAATCACCCACAGGTTACTCTGTGTGTGATACTAAGAGCTTAGGTATAAATGAATGTTTCTTTGAAAGCATAGTGATTTGATGAATCCCTTATTCAAATGAATATATATATTAACAAATTGTCCTCTTAGAAAATATATCTGAAAATTTGTCTTAAGACAATTATTATTCATTTGAAAAGAGGAAAGAAAGGTATGTTTCACAACCATTGGCTAAATTTTAGTCTTAGAGAGGCAGGGATGGAGTTGTTGAAGTAACATATGTCTGGAAGGAGAGAATAATGAACCAGAAGTAGGGAGATGGATGTTGAATGAAAAGTCGGTTAAGATTGGAGGGAAGCTTCAGTTACTTTACAGTTGTATCCCGGATTGTTCTTCACCTCAGTAATCTTAAAGTGACAGATGTGACTCAGGGCTGTTCCCAGGAGGTGATTAGTAGAATTACACTGTTCTCTGGTTCCATCCATTGAGTAGAAAATATTAGAAGAATTACAAATGAGATCAACATGCCTTAAAATTAATTCTTAGCAGAAAGAGGAATTTAAATTATTTGCTAATACTAAATTTTAAAAATGTCTTTTATCTTTGAACTTTTAAGTTGAACAGGCAACATAATATTTTAGGAATTGGGAATTTAAACCTAATAAGTAAATTTAAACCCCTAGTTATATCTTTTCTAGTATCTCCTGTTACATGATATTGATAAATGGCCTCTATTTATTCAACATCCACATAATTTTACAGAAAAATGATGAAAATTAGATATCTAAAACACATATTCATGTAATCTGTAAGTATTGACTGTAATGAATTGAAAGAACAGGGGGGGAAATTGGAATTTAACAAGATCAGGAATTGAGCCAGACCAATTACAGAGTTAGAGGAACTAATGGGATAATAGCACTGCTTTATACAAATTCTGACTTGATTTTCGAAAGCATTGTAAAATGGGGTATGTTTTCATCTAGTCTGAGCTGGTATAGATGTTAAAAGGATCCCGTCTAGAAGCTCAGTACACCACACTGTACCAATATTTGTAAGCAGGATAGTGGCCCAGTCCCGTTTCCTCAAATGTGAACCCAATTTTTGCTTTAACTTGTTTTAGCTTGTGCTACCCAAACCCCTACAAAATATAATCATATTCCAGTGGTAAGGGAATCAAAGTCTGTCTACCTCAACTAAATTTAGCCAGCAGGAGTGTCCAAACTTTAACTAAGCCTTTATGGAGCAAACCACCTTCTCCCTTCAATTATGAAGGAAGAGCTCAGTATAGGTCAACTTCACTGAAACTTCAATTCCCTTGTGGAGGAAAGAAGACAATTGTATATTTTAGAGGAAATCTGAGAGGGATATAGGAAGTCAGGTTATTCTTCCTATCACAATAATAATGTTGCACCTGGATCCCAGATCTGCTAAAAGAGACTTCAGATTTTACATGAGCCTCAGTAAACATTTCACTCTATTAGATCTCCCTTTCTCACATTTATAAATATAGCTTTCATTCTAATTTATTTTCATGTTGTATTCTTGAGGAGGGATAAATGAGTTACCTTGATGGGGGACAATCTGTTGATGTGCATAAAAGGGATAATGCTTTGACCAAATTATTGTTAGTGCCCAGAGATCACACATGGGGCTAATCTATAGTTATATTAGCAGCTGCTTGAAGGATAGTGTACAGCCTAAACTTTTCCTTAATAGGAGTTTGCTTTTATGAATAGTCCTTTAAAAACATGACAGAAAAGAAAGTTTGAATTAGTAAAAGTCATCAATTTGTGTGTCAAGGCAACTCGTTCAAATAGAAACAAGACTAGATAACATATTGGGTAAGAGAGAAATGGGTGGGATACAGGAAAGCCTTTAAGGGTACAATATGACAAAATGAAAGCAGGTCTGAAGATGTTTCCATGAATATTGAAGTTTCTCCAAAATATTTTACATAGAGGCTGAAACACTTCCCTCCATTCAGGTGAGAAGGGCTAGGCAGACAGCATCTCAGGGCCCTCTTAACATGCCACAATGCGTGATCCAGTATCTTTCTGACGTGGAGGACTATCTATGCAAGAGGGAAGGCTGTTGGCCCCACAGGAAACTTTTAGTTTCAGTTTACTTGCAGAGAGAAGACAACTGCCGCCGTAAGCAAACTACAGAAATGCTTTTGGGAGAGAATTCCTTATTGGAATTTGCTATGAACATGTCTATTTGGAAAACAATTTCCCTCCAATATTTTGGAAGTTGTTTTGCAATCGGCTATTATAACTCAATAAAACAATCCCAACTTTTTAAATAGTTATGTTTGTAGTCTAACTAAATGCACCCTTGGGAACTATATATCAATTTAAAAAATAATTGCAGCATAGGAATTGAACTATACTAAAGTGCTATACTAATTTAGAAATCCTGGTCTTCTGTTCTGGGCGAATTTTGTATGCATGAGTGTCTAGAAAAAGATTGTAAACATTATAATGATAATGCTTCTGATGAAGTTATTACCATATACTTATACATTTATAGATGCCAGACACTCTATATATGTTATCTAATATAATCTGTCAAATATCTCTATGAAAATGCAGTATAATTTTAATCTTACAATTGCAAAAACAGAAAAAACACATTAACTTTGGAAGCTGTAATTTTGGTAAAGGGTGGAATGGTCTTAATAAAGATAAATTATCATGTAACAATAATCAAATACCTATGGAAAAAGAATGGCCTAAAGTTATATTGTCAAACTGTTATTAAGGAGCAGTGAGCACAGAACTATTCATTAAGTGCTTATAATTTTTGAACTCTGAATTTAAAAAATAGAAATTAGTTTAATATTTCAATAAGAAAAATGTGGCATCTGTTTAAAGGTAATGGTAGAAACACATTATTTTATTAATATTGTGGTGAGACAAAGTAAGAGTTAGATAATTGCTTAGTCAAATATTATGGTACTATTACCACTGTTAATACATATTGATAAAATGGATAGTTTAAACATCTTAATTCAAGATAATTAAATTTCATAAAGGGATGCTAGATTTCATCAATAGAAGGCATTGACTTCCATAGTTCATACCTAATAATTCTTTTCAGTGAGCATGAAAAGATGGATGTCTTATTTTCATTTTAACTGAAAGAATGTTTCAATTGCTTAACCTCCACAAAGAGCATTTGTTTGTAATTTGAATAGTCTGTAATTGGAAAAGGTTTAAGAGGACTATAAATTGAAATATAATGGGCTTTTTGTTATTTAATCAATACTAGTGGAGTCTGGAAAATATCAGATTTATAATCAGCAAGCAACCTGCAGCTTTTGAGATTTTTACTTGAGGACTATGCATGTGGAACTCACCAAGCTTACTACTAATAGTTACTCATCATGTCCAGCACTGCTTGACTATCTATTGTAGCCGTTACTGCTACACAACAAATGAACCCACAGGTTGGTGGCTGACATGTTCCTTGGGTCATGAATTTAGACAGGTTCCCACAGCAATAGCTGCTCTCTCTGCTCCATGATGTTTGGATGCCATGTCAACTGTTCAGGGTGACTCAATAGCTGGGAAGTAGTGCGATTTGAAGGCTTCCTTACTCACATGTCTAGTGGTTAATGGTGGTTATCCTCTGTAATATATGCGATAGCTCCATGTGGCCTGGGCTTCTTCATAGAATGGTGTCCTCAGTTAGTCACACTACTTAAAAGGATAACACAGGTTTCAAAAGTGAGTGTGCCTGCAAGTAAGGCAAATTACTTTTCCGTGCCAAATCAGACATAACATCTAAATCAACAGGCATAGAGATGTGTACACACCCACACACACCCACACCCACACCACATATGGTATACTTAAAAATGTATTTTATTTCACAAGCTGATTTTCTCTTCCAATCAGTAGTCATAGGAGGAAAAAGTATTTTGAAGAAAATTGTCTTTCTCATTTTCCAACTATCCCGAGGCCTCCCACCCTCAAAAATTGGCTGGACACCGTTTATCAGCCCACTCTGGAGGAGCATAAAGGATACTACAATAAGGCTACCAATATATTCCAGTGACATGATTCTCTTACAATCCTCTACAAGTAAAACTCAAACAAGTTCTTTTCATCTCTGAGATTTAGCCAATAGAGTTCTCGATCAGCACGTGGCTGTGGCCATGGCATGTACCAAGGATGTTTGGAAGTGTAAATGCTTGAAGTTAATCAAAGGCTATATCAAAAAGTTAACTGGATTGTGAGTTGAAGTAGGGTTGGTTCATGTCTCATTTTTCCCTTTCAAGCTGCTCTGCCTACACTGCTATCCCACATTTCTATATGTAAACAACATGAAATTATGTATAAAGTAATATAAAAGGATAAGGATAATAAAAGTCCTTATGATTTTAAGCATGAACATTGTACTAAGCCTTAATACTATAGTGATTAAGAGACACACTCTTCTGGGGAAAAGAAACAACTAGTTATATGACATGAAGCAAATTATTTAAATTTCCAGGGCCTCAGTTTCCTCATCTGTAAAATAGAAAATAAATAATAGTACTTTTATGGCATACCTTATTAAAAGTATGAGATGAGATAATTCACATAAATTGCTTAAAAGCATAACATCAGTAATTGTTGAGGAAATGTTAGGTATTAAATTTTATGAATGATGGAACTAGGGTGCAATGAGTTTAAGGTACACAGTTAAAAACAGTGAAGGCAAGATGTAGACTTAGGTTTTCATAGCAATAAAATCATGCTCTTTATTTTGTTCTACCTCTTCATCGTCAATGATTTTACTGTCTTATAATTTTCAGAAAAAGAGTCTCAAACTAGACTGATGGGATTTGAATCTCAGCCTGCTGTCTCCTAGCTGTGCAATCTTGGAGAAATTTAATCTCTTGCATCCTCAGGCAGCTCATCTCTAACTACGGATACGGATATCACTTAGACTTGTGATCATCTATAAAATATTATAATTGAAGTGCTAAACATAGTGACTCATAAATAGTAAGTGATATGGAACATGGTTACTATCATCATTATCATTTGTTTTTAGGTATTGTTTTAGGCATTGTTTTTAGTCCAATCTCAAGAATTAAGAATAGTTAATTGGATTGTGAGTTGAGAGCAGAGACAATATCTCACATAATTTATAAACTACTCATTATTCCCACCAGTAGATATTTACTAAGTATTTATAAAGTAATATTAACTTTCTGATGCTACATAAGTTCTAAAAATATTACTTTTTATTTCTTGACAATAAAATGATTACAATGTGTTTTTTTTTTTGTATCATTTGATAGATCTATACCTGTAGTACTTTGGGTCTTAAAATGATTACAACTTCTTGAGGCCTAGTATCAAATGCCTTATCATCTTACCCTAATCATCATAGTTTGACCACTATGTACCCCATAATGCAACTTTAAAAAAAATTACTTAACTTGAATGGGGGAGGGAATCTTTTCACAATGTAAACATATATCAAATTTTATGTTGTACACTTAAATGCCTTACAATTTTATTTTTTTAATTATATAACACATTAATGCTGAAAAAATAATGAATATGCTTTATGAAAAATTTTCTGATTTTAACTGGGGAATTGCTTAGACACAATAAGAATATGGTTTAATGAAAATTTAGAGAAATATTAGTTAAGGTTTTCTAAAATAGATTGTTACTGATTCCAGAGAGGGAGGGAGAGAAAGAGAGAGAAATGTCAATGATGAGATAGACTCATTGATCAGCTGCCTCCTTCAAGTTCCACACTGGGGATCGAGCCCACAACCTGGGCATGTGCCCTGACCAGGAATTGAACCCATGACCTTCTGGTTCATAGGTCTACTCTCAACCAAACCATGCCAGCTGGAGATAATAGCTAAGTTTGAACTATATGTTTCCTTTCCTACTTACACAAAAAATCAGAAAAGAATTTTTCAAGGATGCAATTATAGTTAGTTTTGTCAAGAGCTCTTCAGAGTGTAACTTTTCAGAAGCTCTTAGTAGTATAACTGATGAATAACAGGAACTAAAAGCAAGTTTCACAACAGAAACTAGTTAGGATGTCAATGCCAAGCATATAATCTTTGCTTCCAGTGCAAATTTTTACAGGTGTAATCAGAGCCTCTTAAAGGGTTAACAAGGATCTGACTGAGATTGGAGAATTTGGGCAAGTTTATATAGTAGGTCTCCAGAGGAAATACAGAGAAACTAAAATTGCCTTAAGCTGTAAAATCAGCTCCTGCCTGAGTGGTATTGCTGCTCTTTTTTATTTCAGAGGGAATAGCATAATGAGCTCATTTCTTTTCCGGTTTATTTATATTTGCTAGGAGAAAGAATAGGAGCTTGGAGACTCTGAGTATAGGTCTAGTTAACTCAGAGTCTCCAAGTTAAAACCCATTTAAAGTTAGAGAACAAGCCTTCAGCACGCATTGTAGCTACCACATCCAAGAAACACATGGCTCTCCATTTCACTTGGGGAAGAACAACAGATGCCATGAAATGATGGTTTGTCAATAGTTAGGCAACTTAGGCTATAAGATGAGAGATTATGAATTTCCTTATAACTTCCAAAAGCTTTCAGGCTATTTTACTCACTCTAAGGCATATATAAAGATAAGACATCTGAATGATGTAGGCAATGTTAGTCAATCATTGACAAAGGCATCCATAAAGTAAATTGAGTAAGGGAGACTACTAGGGGGTATCTCTGTTTAGATTTAAAGACTTATTTTTTCCCCCAGAGAGGAATTCCACCACTTTTCCAGTCCTAATTTTATTTTTGTTATCCTTTCTTTATAAATATCTAAGATAATTTCCCACTTCTCTCATCCTCCTTATTGAGGATTAACCAAAGATCTTATATGCACACTAGAAGCCGGGTGTATGGATTCATGCACCAATGGGATCCCTTGGCCTGACCTGCGGGGATCAGACCGAAACTGGCAGTCTAACATCCTCCTAAGATTGCCAGGCCAAGGACCCCACTGGTGCAAGAATCTGTGCACCAGGCTGGTTTCGGACCAAATAAATGTACATTAAATATATATACCTACACTAATAAAAGACAAAGATGCTAACTGACTGTACCTTTGCCACGGCCACCAGCCAATCAGAAGAGTATGCAAATTAACCCAACAAAGATGGTGGTTAATTTGCATACACAGGCCCCCAGCAAAGACTGAAGACAGTGTAGAAGGAAGCCAAGCACTGCAGAAGGGAGCCAAGCGGCGGAGAAGGGAATGGATCGGAGATAGCAGAGACGAGGGCGGAGCTGAGGCAGCGGACACGGGAGGGAGCCGAGGCGGCAGAGAAGGGAGTGAAGCCCGCCTCGGTGGACTTTGCTCCCTTCTCTGCTTTGCTCCAGTCTCAGGAAGCCCTATTCTTGCAGGAATCTTCCTGAAAAAGGCCTCTAGTCCAAGGTATTAAAAAAAAAAATCAATCAGTATAATTCAATACATTAACAAATAAAGGAAAAATCTTATAATTTTAATAAATGCACAACAAGCATTTGCTAAA
>NW_006292574.1:293936-302561 GCF_000327345.1 Myotis davidii | reverse complement strand
CTCACCTCTGAATATTTATTTTGTATCAGGTTTCATGACTGGTACATATACTTGAAGAAGCCTATAAATGGTGGTTAAAGTTGTCATATATATATATATATATATAGAAATATATATATATTTCTACTAAAGACTCTTTACTGGCTGATAAACTATGATTGTAACTTTCTGAAACCTGGAATATATAAATATTTTTGTGCTTTGTCTTAATGTCCCTGGGTCGCTGGATCAGCTCTACTTGGGAGCACATGCCAACATGTTTCTAATTCATGCTTTCCAAACAGGATATTTTAAATTCAAATAATTTATTTCTTCTTTCTGGGTGCTAAAGAAAACACTCCTTCTCAAGAAATTTCAGTTCCTAAACTACATATTTACTGAATACTTTTTTGTTCTAATCTAGTAAAACAACTAATCATCCTCTCTAGTCTCTCTTTTCTGTTCAACTTCAATCGTCAGCAGGCAACATATTTCTTACACAATTTCTGAATGTGATATCTACATATGTTGGTCCTTTAAGTATGTTTTCAAATCAGTATGGGCCATAGGTCAGGAAAACAACAAATCAGTGAGTTAAACTTGTCAACAAATATTCTTTTAAAGAGAGGAGTACAATAATAAAGTAAAATATGAAATTGACTATTACAAGGAGTTAGTCAATAGTAAAGTTAAAGGGCACAGTCCACACAAGACTACCTTTATTTATGACACCAATTGCAAATTTGGGGGTGTTCCCCAAATCACCCTCAGGTTCAATTCACTAGAAAGACATACTGAACTCACTGAAAGTTGTTATAATATCAGGCGTGATCCATAGGAAGATTCCAAAAGGGACAGAGTCTAGTCCAGTTGTCCTCTCCCCGTGGAGTTGAGTCAGTGTTATTTTAGACCTGGCATCGATGTGTGATAATACACATAGAGTATGGTTAACCAGAGAGGCTCACCTGAGCCTCTAGAATTTTTATAGAGTTTCCACCACAAAAGTAAGGTTGACTTCTTATGTGACTGGTCTTACTTGGTCTCAATTCCCTTAAGAAATGAAACTTAAGTTTAATCCCCCCCCCCCCCCCCAAAACCCCTATATCAGCTCAACTTTTACGTGGGGAAACAGAAATGCGAACATCTCAGAGTAGAGGATTAAATGCATGAGGAATCTATAGGAAATATTTTATTGTACTTTTGTGTGCTTGTGATGGGTTGGCAAGATTTCTAGAAGTAAAAAGAAATGTGAAAGCAACAGTACTAGAAAAATACTTTTTGGTAGAGGAGGCTAGAAAACACCCAGATGTCTCAGATTCCGGAAAAGAGGCACTAACCTCGGTAATGTGCATGGATCATTGGTAAGAGGATCATAATTAATAGAGTTACAAGAATTTCAAATAGTAAGTTATTTTATGGACATTGAGCTGTCTTGTGAAACTAGCATAGTTCACATAAAAAGGATCATACAAGTGATTTAATAATTTCTATTGGGCATTTATATGAAGTTTTCAGGAGCTATTGTTTGCTAGGTGATTAATGATGGCCCTATAATTAAAAGATGACTTTCACAATATATTGTAATTTATCTTTTGGGGAGTGTTTGAATCCAGAGAGTAGACCACTTACTACTATTCCCATTATACACAGATGGCTTTTAGAGGCAGCCATTTTCAGACTGCTTTAATTACATTTTAGGGTAATTTTAATTTGATTAAGATTTATGGACTCTAATTCACCAACTTTCAAAGAAAATTAAAGACTCAATAGAGCTGTAATGAAATGTAAAGTCAGAGAGAAGGGAGAAGCAATGTGCAGGCAAGGCAGATCCTTCTATTTGTTACAAGACCCAAACCCATTTTGTTAACTTGCGAATGCATTATTAGAAGTACAGGAATAAATATTTTCTATGACTATTACCTGCAGGATTATTTATCAAAAGAGTACTTGCTCTCATTTTTATAAGGGAGAATAAAAGTGGGGGAAGCAGGTTTGTTTCTCTTATATAACATAGGCCATGTTCCAATAGCATGTCATATAAGTAAGTGTTCATATTAATTTTTAAAAAGGAGATATATATCAAGGTTCAGAGAAATGGGAAAGAGTTAATACTGAAAATTGGGATCTACTTGCAATTTTCCCCCCACTGAAGACTAAACAGCATGGTTCTGGGGCATTCTCTGCTATATTCAAGCATAGTTTGTTTTGATTTTAGAAAAGTTAAATAAAATAGTGGTTTAGGAAAAGTTGATTCATTTTCTGTTAAGCAAGGACTATATGTTTTTAGAAATAATAGTCTATTATCACCAGAATAGGTCTCCTATGTGTTTTAATAATCCTTAACTTCATCCTCACAACAAGAAAGATTTTGGTCAGCAATTTAAGATTCAGTCCTAGGATGGAAAATATTAATGTAGGAGCGGAGTTGCCATCTATCTCAGTCTGTGCCTAATTTTCTCTGCTGTAAGTTATGCATAAGTGAAAACTATAAACCTAGAGAACATTGCATAGCTCCTAGATGGACAGAGAGTATGAGGGTGCATGTTCTGTAAATCTATATAATGATAGAGCTGAAAGGGACCATTGTGATAAATATCCTAGTCTAGATGAATATACTATTACCCTTTATTTATTCTTTACCTGGTACTCTATTACCTTTTATTTCCCAACCTTTTCAACGGAGTGATTTCATTTTTGTATATGTTTGAAGGGATATTATTAATATATGTTAGTGCTAAATATGAAAATTGCTCTTCAAAAGTTAAAATTTAGTCTCCTTTAGAAGTTTTTTTTTTCTAAATGTAAATGTACAATTCCTGATTTTTCCTTTCTTCTGTTTTACTCTAATTGAGTAAAAATGTATTCTCTTGAATGTTTTTCAGGAAGAAGCTAGAAATCATAGAAGTCAACAGAAACTTTTCCTTTTGCTCTTCTGATTTAGGTGTTTTTTCTTCCTCATATTCCAATCCTATTTCCTATTTTTCCTAGCAAAATTAAAAAAAAAAAACAAAAAACAAAAGCAAAACTAAAACCAGTTAAACCTGAAACCACTGTATGCCTGTGATATAGTATCTCCAAACAAATTCTCACCCCTGAATTTCTGACTTCAGTTATTTTTTAAAAACCTTTATTGTTGAAAACATTACAGATGCCCCCTCCATCCAGTTCCCACCTCACACCAGGCCTTCACCACCTTTGTCTGTGTCCATAGGTAATTCATACATGCATATAAGATCTTTGGTTAATTAGTCTCTTCTCATCCCCCCACCCCACACCCTTCCCTCTAAGATTCGTCAGTCTGTTCCATGCCTCTGATTTATTCATTAATGTATTTTATTCATTAGTTTATTTTGTTCATTAGATTTCTTGTTAGATTATTTTGATTTTTAGGTTCAATTGTTGATAGATATGTATTTATTGTCATTTTATTGTTCATATTTTTATCTTTATTTTTCTTCTTCTTTCTCGTCTTAAAAATACCCTTCAAATTTCATGTAATACTGCTTTGATGGTGATGAACTCCTTTTCTTTTCTGTGAAGCTCTTTATCTGACCTTCAATTCTAAATGATAGCTTTGCTGGGCAGAGTAATCTTGTAGGTCCTTGCTATTCATCACTTTGAATATTTCTTGCCACTTCCTTCTGGCCTGAAAAGTTTCTGTTGCAAAATCAGCTGAAAGTCCTATGGGTGCTCCCTTGTAGGTAACTAACTGCTTTCCTCTTGCTGCTTGTAAGATTTTGCCTTTGTCTTTAACCCTTGGCATTTTAATTATAATGTGTCTTGGTGTGAGCCTCTTTGGGTTCCTTTTGTTGGGTCTTCCAGGACTTGTAAGTCTGTTTCTTTCACCAGGTAGGGGAAGTTTTTGTCATGATTTTTTAATATAAGTTTTCAATATATTGCTTCCTCTCTTCTCCTTCTGGCACCCCCATAATGCAAATGTTGGTACGCTTGAAGTTGTCCCAGAGGCTAGTTACACTATCTTCATATTTTTGGATTCTTTTTCCTTTTGCTCTTCTGATTAGGTGTTTTTTCTTCCTCATATTCCAAATCGTTGATTTGATTCTCAGAATCCTCTACTCTACTGTTGAATCCCTATAAATTATATTTTATTTCAGTTACTGTCCTTTTTCATGTCTTTGAAATTCTCACTAAGATCCTTGAAAGTCTAAGTCCCTTTTAGCTCTCATTAGGTCCCTTGAAGCTCTCATTAAGACCCTTGAAGCTCTCAGTAAGTCTCTTGAAGCTCTCATTACGATCCTTGAGCATGAATTTCTGATTTTAAAGCCAACTGCAAACACATCACTTTATTTTGATGTCTAATAATCATGCCCAAAGATGACAAATTGATGTTCTCCCCTCCCTGAAAAATTCCATTCTCTCAGCCTTCCCCTTTTCAGTAAACTGAGTTTTCTCTTTTTTAGTTTTATCTAATTAGCAAAATTAGAAGCTTCTTTATTTGATTTAGGTTGCAAAGGTTAAAGATTTTCTGTTTTCTAGATTAAATGCACATATTTAATTTACCTTGCAATTAATTAAGCTACCACATATGGTACACGTCTGTAAGTATCTACTGCTTTATGGTTCTTAAATAGTTTTTAGAATTAAATTCAGGTTTTGTGCTGCTATTTTCTCTACTTATTTATGATTTTTAGTAACCTTTTCATTTCCAGAGTTTTGTTATATTTTTGTAACTTTGCTTACATTATTGTGTATACCACTCATTGGTTCTCAAAACATCAAGCAGCCATAAGGAAAAACAACAACAACACATACACCACAAATTACTTTAAATAGCATTATATTAGCAAGACTTTCAGAATTAATTTTTGCAGTATTGTTTAAAATGATGGCACCTTTTTTATTCTTTGTGATAGTGTGAGAAAAAGAACTCTACCATATTTAATTAAGTGCCAATTAGTCACATTTATTTTCATATGATTACAATATATGGAAAGGAACTCCTTGGTTGTGTTGGGTCCCAGAGCAGGCTGTCTCCAAATAACTCACAATAGCATATTCAATATTTTGAATTAAAGTTATTTGACAAGCAGCCAGCACAATAAGGACACGCTGACCCTCTCTTGTCTCCTTGAATGCAGGAAATAAATCTCCCCTGTGAAAAGCACCCTCCTTGCAACAGAATGGGAAGGTTGAGAGATGTCCTTGTCACCAGTTAAGGAAACTCAAAGCCAGGGTGTGTATAAACAAACCTTATTGCCTCTTTACTAATTTACCACCTAGACTCAGCCTTTGTTTATATTCCTCACTAGTTAGCACCCAAATCTAGGCTTCTTTGTCCTGTCAATTCTTCACAAATTTATTCTTTGTCTAAAAACTATAAAAAGCTGACTGGTTCATCATTTGGGAGAGTATCATTTAATTGATGATCTCCCATGCACATGTGTTAAACTGGTTTTTCTCCTATTATTCTGATCTTATGTCAATTTTACTATTAGTGTAGGTGTAAGAATTCTAGTGTTCCTTTAGTTAAAGATCCAGTATAATCATGTGCTGATTATTGAGATTTCCCTTTTCTTATATCCCCATTATATTCTTCATTTAAAAAAAAATTACATTTTATTGTTACATGTCATTTTAGCATATCTTGTGTTCTTTTTTAAGACCTATTTAATGACAGTCAAATAAAACGAATTTGTTGAGATGGAAATGTTTTTTTTTTACTGATGTTCCTTATCCTAGTTGTTATGTTTCAGTTCTTAAATTGACAGCTGCCAGCCATGCTAATCTATGTTTATCCAGAGATATTATTTCTAATATACTAAAATTTTATTTAGCAATTAGACTTTTAATGTATATATTAAATAATTTATTTACATTATAGTTTAGCATTCTCCCCTTAACCAGTAAAAAGCTATTATAAGGACAAAAGTGTTGTTAACTTCACATAATAAAAGTTAAGCTAAAGAGAAAAACAAATTTAGTTCATTATTTTACATTTTTTAGAAAACATGAGATTTATGAAAAAAAAGTAAATATTTGAGACATTTCCTTTACTCCTGGTTTTGTACCAAAACAAAGAGGTGCAGTTACTTTTTTCTCTGTAAATTTCCACACAAAAAAATTCTAAGTGACCCTTCCCAAATATTATTCAAATACTCATTAAAAATAAGGTAAAAAAAAGTAAGGTCTTTGAGACTATACAGAAAACTTGTTATTATCTATAGTAATAAAGGTGCAACTTTTGCTAATTAGGCCAGACTTCCTTCCAGATGACCTACTGGATGGAGCCGGGGCTGCGAGGGAAGCCCAGATCCCAGGTTCCAGAAGGATGTCGGTGCCGGCAGCCGGAGGAAGGAAGGCCTACTCTTGCATGAATTTCATGCATCGGGCCTCAAGTTAATTTATAACCTTACACTACCATATATTCTTATATATAATGCAAGTAGAAACTTGGCACATGTGATTAATAGCTTATTTGGAAATGGGTCTGCACATATGGAAATTATAGCCACCAACCCACTGCATCTCCTGTATATTTATGTATTTTACCAACTGCATTTTATTTCACCTTGTGCTCAAATACCAACACTAACACACTATGTAGTATTTATGCTGTATCCCAAGTGGTTGATTAGAGCTAATTATAAGAGGTCTAAAATAGTCATTATACCGGGCTCCTAGCCATGCAATCTGTAGTGTGGTTTGTCCAGAGTATTGGCTCATGGACAAGGTCTCCTTCACTGCCAGTTCCATCCTAATGATTCCTTATTTACTCCCCCAATGCTAATTTTTTCATTGGCTTTTCCCCCAATCTGCTGCTTATTACTTGGTTTAACTCCCTGGTTGAAATTGCCATCTCACTCTCCCTCAACCCAGCACCAAACTGGTCACTCAGAGGCAAGATTGGGCCCCACCCTCTTCAGCAGACCTATGCCATGGACTCTAGAGAGAGTGGGTATGTCCTAATACTTTAGAAATTACCTGAAGGGTAGTCAGGGTTTGCCTGACTCTAAGCCTCAAATCTGCTTCTTCCTTTGAATGCTACTGACTTAGAAAAAATTGAGACTGAAATTTCAATAAAAATAAGATAAATTACCACAGGATATAGGAAGAATCTAACAAGTATGGCAATAATTTGGTCAGACCCCCCTAACTCTTTCTCTTTTAATTCTCTAAGCATTGCTGTTCTCTGATTTCTGATACCTCTGGCATTTTCACTCAAGTTGCCTTTGTTAAATTTTCTTCTTAAAACTCAGGTGAGAGGAAATATTTTTACCCTAATTTTTGTTTAACTTCTATTAACAAGAGCCACAGCATACATTCAAGCATACATTCAATTTAACTAGGAAGGTTTTGGGTGACATTATTGTCTTTGAAAAGGTTTTAGGTTTTACTTCTTCCAGCCACTTTTGACTAGAAGACTATTTTCCATATTAATGTCATTACCTGGAAAATATTATAAGGAATCTTTACATAGTTGTCAGTTACTATTGACTCCATAAACTGATATTCTGCTATGCTGGCCTGAGCTAAAATCACTCTAGTATACACTGCCAGGACCTTTTAGGAAGGTCACCAGGCATCCATTTGTTTAACAAACAGATAATGTGAACATGACCATGTGACAGGTACCATTCAAGGTGTGGAAAGGATCATTTCCCTCATGGAGTTTGTGTTGTAGAGAGACACCAATAATTTAAAAACGATACTCAGGATAATGCCAGTTAAATATTAAGAACTATGAAGAAATAATATAGGATGAATGAAGAAGATGAATGAAAGAAAAACCCAAACAGATAGATACAGAGAACAGATTGGTGCTTGTCAGAAGTGGGATGCAGGGTTTGGACAAAATGGGTGAAGGTGGGTCAAAGGATACAGACTTCCAGGTATAAAATAAATAAGTAATGGGGATATAATGTACAGCATGATGATTATGGTTAATAGTAGTGCACTGCATATTTGAAAGTTGTTGAGAGGGTGTATCTTGAGAATCCTCATCATAAAAAAAAAAAAGAATTAGAACTATGTATGTTGATGAGTGTTGATTAGATTTATTGTGGTTATCATTTTACAATGTATACAAATTTCAATTCATTATGTTATACATTTGAAATTGATATAATGTGATATGCAAATTATCCCTCAAAAACATAATTATGAATAAATAAGCAATATAAAACCAGTTAAATATAAGAATGATATATCCTATCTAATAATAGACAAACATGGTAATTACCCATACCTCCGACACGCTTCCCATCGGCTAATCAGGGTGATATGCAAATTAACTGCCAACCAAGATGGTGGCCGGCAGCCAGGCAGCTAAAGCAAACAGGAGGCTTGCTTGCTCCAGTGATGGAGGAAGCCGAGGTTCCCCACCTGCCACTGCCGGCCTCTGAACTGCACTCTAAGAAACAATGTTGCGATTATAGAAGCTAAACAAACCCCAGAAACCTGCTTTCAGCCAGCTGGGCCTCAGAGCTGGAGCTGCAACAGTGTTTCAATTATAGAAGCCAAACAAACCCAGATACCGGCTTTCAGCAGCCAACGTCTCAGAACTGGAGCCAGGCCTCAGAGCTAAAGCTGGCTCTCAGTTCCAGTGACAGCCATAGAAGGTAAATAAATCCCAGAATAAAAAAAGAAAAAAGAAAAAAAGGAGAGTGTGGGAGCTTCAGTTGCCTG
>NW_006292574.1:292294-293841 GCF_000327345.1 Myotis davidii | reverse complement strand
GGAATGACTGGTCACTATGACACACACTGACCACCAGGGGGCAGATGCTCAATGCAGGAGCTGCCCCCTGGTGTTCAGTGCACTCCCTCAAGGGGAACGCTGCTCAGCCACAAGCCAGGCTGATGGCTGCCAGTACAGCAGTGGTGGTGGGAGCCTCTCCTGCCTCCTCAGCAGCACTAAGGATGTCCGACTGCAGTTTAGGCCTGCTCCCTGCTGGCAAGTGGACATCCCTCGAGGGCTGCTGGGCTGCCAGAGGGTTGTCTCATTGACATCTTAGGCCCAATCCCCCAGGGAACAGGCCTAAGCCAGCAGGTGGTCATCCCCTGAGGGGTCCCAGACAACGAGAGGGCACAGGCCGGGCTGAGGGACCCCTCCTCTCCCCCGAGTGCACAAATTTTTGTGCACCAGGTCTCTAGTATAGATATGTGTGTGTGTGTGTGTGTGTAAAGAATGAATGGAGGGTCCTACTTAGATGACATAGACATGAATATTTAAGTAAATATATGAAAGAATTGTGAAAGTAAGCCATAAGAATATTTAAAGAAAAAAAAAAAACAGTTACCATGAATGGCAGTGCAAACAAAGGCCCAGAGGTCAGTACTCTTGGAATCTTTAAAAATTAGTATGGAGGCTTGTGTGACTGGCACTAGATGAGACAGCAAAATACATGGGGGAGGAGGGGGATGAGATTAGAGGAATAGGCAGGGACAGATCCCACACAGTATTGTAGATTAAATCAGAAATTTTGGATTTCAATCTAAGAGAAGTTGGCTGCAATAGTTTTAAACATAGAAGTATATACGTGTCTCCTCTTTGGCATCTAGCAGAGTCTTTGCATTTTTCATACTTGAAAAATCAGTATTAGCTTAAAGAGGGCTCTATTGTACATGCTGCTGTAGTATTGATAAATATGATCAGAATAGACAAGTGATTGATGGATACTTTCACTCTCTGAACAGCAAAGATTTTGAAAGGGCAGCACTTTCTGCTTTACTTTTTTCTTAATATCATTGAAATGGAAAATATTTTTCTTTGGTTCTTTCACTTCTGTGAGGAACTACTTTCTGCAATTAGCAGAATATTATTATTTTAAAATACTATCTTTGGAATTAGGAGATGGAAATGATAATTTGTATATAGATTTTACTCTGAAAGACTGTGGTGTAGTAGGTAGCACAAAACACACACAAGCAACTACTTTATATGGCAAGATATAAACTACTGCTATAAGAAAAGTCCAGATAACAAAGACCCAGGGGACTTACAGAACAGATAGATAAAAAGATAGATAGATTCATACATACATACATACCGTATTTGCCGGCGTATAAGACGATTTTTTGGCCCTGAAAAATATGCCTCCAAGTGGGGGGTCGTCTTATACGCCAGGTACACTTCAGATAGACTGCCCATAGTGCTTGCCCCGTGCCATAGTGGTCTCCCGATGCCCGCCCACTTCATTCCACATACCATTCAGGCATCAGCAGCGCTGCTGGGTGTATGCTCGGCTGTTATGCGATTTTGCTGTTATGCGATTTTACGACACT
>NW_006292574.1:288795-292000 GCF_000327345.1 Myotis davidii | reverse complement strand
TTGCTAGGGACTTGCCCGGCACTTGCTCTCTACCTCTATTTGTTATCTTACTTCTATCATTGACAGTCCCTCTAGGTTGTGGGCTGCTTGCCTGTGTTCCTGAGAAGCATCTACGGTACCAGTCTATAGAGTGTGTTTTCTTTAGTGAATTACCGGTATGTTTACCGGTAATAAACTTGCACTGTTTTATGTATATGTTTGATTACATACAGCCTTGTGACAGTTTTCCTGCATGTCATAAACATTTGAATATAAATTAAAATGTTAAAATCAAATCTGATATTGTTTTACCTTTTATTTGGTGTGTGGAAGGTGTGCGGAAGAGGGGGTAGTCTTATACGGCGAGTATATAACAAACTCTGTATTTTGAGTGGAAATGTTAGGGGGTCGTCTTATACGCCCAGTCGTCTTATACGCCGGCAAATACGGTACATACATACATGTATACATACATACATAGACATTCCAGTCAAATCAATCTTGAAGTTTTTCAGAGATAAGGGAAGGTCTCACCTGGGCAAGAGATTATAGGAAAGAGCAGGATAATAAAAAATAGTGAATCATAACAGAAAGTAATCCATGTAATGAAAAAATCCAAGTTGTAGTGATAGATCAGTAAAACTATCTGAAAAATGGGGAGATATTCAGCTTAGTTATAGCACAGGAGAAAGACAGATAAGTAACTTGACATTAGAAAAATAAGAGTATAGTAGTAAAACATTAAAGAGTTTTAAGCTGAGAATGTGAATAGTGGTTACCAGTAAAAGAAATAAGTTAATTCAGCAAAATCAGAATCATTTCAGTGGTTAATGGAAGAACTGTTGGGGGTTTGAGTTGAAGAATAGCATAAATTCAAAGAACACAAGAGCTCCTGTGCTATTTTGTAAATGGATTCCATATAATTTGGCAATGAACTGAATTAGAAGAATGAGAAAAAAAGACTATCACCATTCCATCATGTAATCAGAGAGAATGAGGGTGGTGATATACTTAACAAAAAAGATGGACATTCAAGGAAAATATTATTGGCGGGCAATATAGATTTGTTGATTTTGATATTGCAGATACTGACTTCAAGATCTGGTGAAATGGTAATCCTCTAAATTGGAAAGGTGAGAAAATTCTAAATTTAATATTGGACCCCTACTTCACAGAATACAAAAAAATAAGGTTAAAATGAATCATACACCGAAATATAAGATCTATAAATATAAAGCTTTTTAAGGAAACATAGGAGTGGATCTTCATTTTAACAACTTTTGTGTAAGCTTAGGGTCTGCTCCATAATTTCCTGGCCATCTGTTACACCTGGGGCAATGTGTGTGGCTTTAAAAATTCCTCAGTATATACAGGTGCTTTGTAATACCTTTCTTGCCCAAAGGAACTCTCTCCCTACCTTTTTCTTCCATGCTTGAGGCTCCTATTACAGTGCTCCAGTGTAGGCTTTCCCCCCAGGTAGCTGCAGGTTTTTCATTTGCCTTCCAATGCTTTCCAGCAACACTCACTGCTCATCAGCTGCCCAGTGAGTTCCAAGATAAGCAAAACAGAGACAAGCATCTCTGTCAGTTCTTAGGCAGTCAGGTTAGAATAGAATAGAATAAGCATCGCAGTCACAAATAAGGTCTGCTCTGCTGCCTCCAGAACCAGGGGCGAGGGTCTACCCTGGGAACAGAAGCTGCCATCTTCAATACCACCACTGGTTCAGGGAGGGCGGGAGGCAGAGCAAGCAAAAATGCCCCAAAGCTTTCCAACCATTTTTCAGTTGCATTTTTCTTAATTTATTGCTCACTTGTTTGTTGTAAACTTTTGTCTATTCTGACAGATTGGTTCTGACAGTTCATGCTTACTTGTTGATAATTCTGTGCAGGGTTGGAAGTTGGAAGCTGCCTATGCCACCATTTTTTTTTTCTAGACTATATTTTTGTGAAGAAAAAAAATTTTTTTACTTTACTAAAGTATTATATGCAATACAGGAGTGAAAACACCACCAGCATACTGTTTTCTGAAGGGCATTTGCTAACCTGCTGTTCAATAGTTTATTTACTTCCAGCAAAAATTTCAATCTTTACTAATACAAATATGTTGATCCTCTCTCTTCTCAGGGATTAGAGACTATGTAAATTGGGGTGGTAGAGGTCTGGGTGGCACGGAGTTTATGAGCAACATATATCCCTTTCTTTGGGAATTTACAAACTTCAGGGATGGTTATATGGCAATAATAACCAACTTGGATACATACAGCTAAGCCATCGTGATTCACTGATAGGGTTTCTGGCTAAAAACCCCAGTGCTAAACTTGGTGTAATTGTGTAATTAAAATTGACTAGGCACCTGACATTAAAATCTGTAAAAATGAAACAAGTGTTCCAATTATCATCTATTTTTAAAAATCAAGGTTTAAACTTTTCACAGAGATGTCATATTGTCTGTTTCTATTTTGCATTGAATATTTAAGTCTATATAGGTATATACTTTATGCATATACTTAGTGTATGAAACCAAGATAATTTTTGAATTTGTTAAAGGCCATCACTAATTCTGTAAAACGTTTTGTGCTTAGGTGATTCATAAAACAAATAGATTCTTATAATTTCAATGAATTCACTTCTACTTAAATTATTCCATAAAGGCTTTTGTTAAGAACTTTAAAAAGTGATTTTTCATATACCAGGTTATAGAGGGGGGAAAGCTCTTTATAAACAAATTGACTTACAAAATTCAGATAGGTGAATTATAATCACATAGGTAGGTGATTATAATTACACAAACTTAAATGTAATTACTCTGAAATTATTTATTTTGAAATCAGAAACTATAGTAATTGACAGTAGAAATTCAGGTTGCCTGTGGAAGTTAAATTGCAAGATATGTAAATGCAAAAGTTTATCTGTCTCTTGATTCATAGATGATTTTGCATCAATATCTTTAGATCCCAATGGATAAAGATGTTCTCCAGGTGACACTACTAGTTCATGGGTGAACTTAAATCTATAATCCATATCTCCCCAAGAATTAGTTTCCAAATCTTGAGAATTAAGCTAAGCTATTTCCAAACTCCCTTCAACTCTTAGAAAATTCTAACTCTCAATTTATGTTTACACACTTTCACTTACTTATCTGTGTCTGTATGCATCTCTCTGAGCACTTACTATGTACCAAGCAATGTGGTGCTTTGGGAAATGCAGGTCTTAACAATCTAGACGGG
>NW_006292574.1:266561-288746 GCF_000327345.1 Myotis davidii | reverse complement strand
TAAATACAGTTCCTCATGTTGTGACCCAACCATAAAATTATTTTTGTTGCTACTTTATAACTGCAATGTTGCTACTGTTATGAATCGTAATGTAAGTATCTGATATGCAGGATGGTCTTAGGCGAACCCTGTGCAAGGGTCGTTCGACCACCAAAGGGGTCTCGACCCACAGGTTGAGAACCGCTGATAAATCATCAGCTATCTCATCAGTCAAAGGGCTTAAACCCCTCAGATTCCTGCTTCTAACTATTTCACCTGATATAATTCAGGGCAGGCTGCCCTAGAATGTGCCATTCCATCATGTTGATTATTTTGAATTAAAGTTGCTTAAGAAACAGCTGGTTCAAGAAGGACACTGACCCTCCTTTGCCCCGCGGTAAGCAGGAAGCAAACTTCCCAATTTGAAGGGTATCTTCCCAGCATCTGGAGAACGGAAGACATCCTTACCAACAGAAGCAGAAACTTCCGGGCTGAGAAGGCCACATAAACAAATTTTGTTGCTGCTTCACGAATTTACAACCCCAAGCTGGAACCGCTTTGTCTTGTCAACTTTTCACAAATTTATTGTTTCTTTGTCTAAAAGCTGTCTGGTTTGGTAACATCTTTGAGTCTCATGTCTGTATGAGTTCCCATTCATACTAAATTAATTTGTTCTCCTCTTAATCTGTCTTGTCAATTTAATTATCAGGCCAAAGGATATAGAAAGGAAGACGGGAAAAGGTTTCCTCCCCTACCTTAAAAACGTTCACTGTTCATCTAGATCCCTATCAGCCTGTAAGCCAAGCATGTTAGACTCGCAGCCCGTAGGCTGCATGACTCGTTTATTTGGCCTGTGTTAGCCTTTGAGTTTGACATGCTTGCGTAGGCAATGAGGGCTAACTCTTCACTCTATGCCTTCCATGTTTATGTTTCTTGGATACTTTTCTTTGCCTGTTACTGATGTCCTGTTTCCTTACCTCACATGCATTGGACTCTCTACCCCTGTGCCCCTGTATCCCAAGTGTTGTCTGATCTTATAAAGCTGTACTTTGGTGACCATTTCTGATGATCAACTTGCCAAGGGTGTGCCAAAAAATCATGATCCCTGATTTAAATGCTTAGTAAAGTTGAAGCTTGTCAATTAATCTGAGCAATCAAGCTATGAAAAGTACTGCCAGAGGTACTTTTCTGACAGAATTAATGCTTAATCCCATTATTTCCTGCAATAGTGTCGCTTGGAGTAAAGATATAAAATGAAATTACTGGGCTAATTCACATATGGGTTAACATTTTTTTTTTGCATAACTTTATGGGTCAGTAATAATAAATGGTAATATAAGTTATACTGTAAACAAATGAATATCCAGTTATATTTCATTTACTAAATAACCATCTAAATATACACTCCAATTACTCTTATCATTCTCTAGACTCTAGAGAATAATTTATTCCATTTGCATGAAATTTACTTTAAAAAAATATTAACTATTTTATCAAGCTATTTTTCATGGAAACTACATTATAAGCAGATTCTTGATGTTCTCAGGGAATCCATACTAATAATGTTACTAATAATTATTTTATTCATCCCTGATAATAATTGCCATCTTAAATAGAATAAATAACTTATATGGTATAACTTCTGTATAAAATATAACTCAAGAAAAACATTCTGTGTTATCAATGTGGGCAGCAGCTGGACTCACTCACAAATCCTACCACTCCTATATGGTTACATTTTATACTTCTGCCAGAGAACAGATACTTGCATACTATTAATTCTCAGGCTCACTCTCAAAAATCAATGGTAGAAAAGTAAAAATAGTAAAAATTAGTTTAATTGCTCATAATCACTCTTCAGTGAGTGATGCCTTATTTTCAGAGGTCTGAACTAAAGGTAAGCACTTATCACAATTACTGATCTGAGCTAAATGCATTATTATAATGCCTCATATACTAGTACATTGAATACTCATTTAAAGATAGTTGCTGTTAAAACTAATATCATTCCTGTTACGATTACAATGTACATGTGAATAGTGTTCTTTTCCTATAACAAGCTCAGCTTCCACACTACATTTTTGAACTCTGAGAATGGGTTAAGGTAGCTTTCATTAAATTACCTAATCCCACATGTCAATATTTTCTTCAGCTTTTCTTTCACTTCGTGTCCATTCCTACCTCCTTCTGAGATATTGCTCAACTCAGCATGTACATTCTAATTAACCTGGATTTTAATAGTGTGGCTTGCACTTCTGGGCGTCTCTTAAAGTTGACACAGCAATAATAACTTACAGCCTGATGCTCTAGTTCAGTGCAGTTTGGCCCCACACTAGGCCAATCTGAATGTTCTCTTAAGTCTTTGATCTGCATGTTTGCTTTAGTTTCTCCATTGCTAATCAACCTCCTTTTAAGTTTCAATTCCATAAAGAACTTGGAATATTTTATCCCTGCTAACGTTTTCACTTTTTTATACGTGTAAACTTGCCAGTCTTGTGTATGAAATAGACTCCGGGGAAAAGCTCATCCCAATAAAGTTCAATGAAAAAACAGTATCGAACCTTGTGTGTCAGTTTTTGACTCTGGGATCACATTGGGCAGTTCTGGTCCCCTCTTAGCACAGCAGAGCCAATAGAAAGTTCCTCCAACTTTGAAGAAGCAAACTGAAGGTGTGAGGAACTGAGTTTGGAAGAGCACAAAGCTGGTTGCTCGACTGTGGAGTCAATTAATCTTGCTGACTTCTCTTTTTCTTACTGCTTAGTTAAGCATTTGTCTGATAGCCGTGTGTGTGCTCTGTGTATTTGTGTGTGTGTGTGTGTGTGTGTGTGTGTGTGTGTACTTTTCCATCTCTATGGATCTACAGGCCTATCTATCTTTCCATCTAGCTTTCTAAGTACAGTATCTGTCATCATATATTTATCTATATCCTGGATAGTCTCTGCTTGCAATTTAGAGCAATGTTGTTTGAATAAAAGAATTTTGTTTGCTTTCAGTCGCTCTCAAAAAAATGATTTCAGATGCATGCATCCTCTCTTATATATTTACATTAGCTATTTCCTAAGGTTTATTCTTTGGCAGAAAAAATGTAGTAAGTGATAAATGGATAGGAAGCTGAGTTGGAACATCTGTATCTTTTATATCTATATCCAATTTGTTTTGAATTGTCAGCCACCAGCTGAAGCAAATTGTCTGAAATTAATTAACCATCTGAAAACTAGGTACATGATATTTATTTCCTAGCTATTTTATGACACTTGGGATTCACCCCAAACAGACTTAGTCTTTATTTTTCTTGCATGATTTAATACAATGTAAATGGTTAGGCATGCCTTTCTCCAGAGATGGTGTGGTCTGTAGAGTCATACAAATCTGGATTAAAATCTCTGGTTGGCTAGTTCTCTGGTTACTAGTTTTGTGGGCATAGGCATAGAACCTGTTTTCCTGATGGTGAATAATTTAGCCTACCATCTGTGAATTTAATGGGAGTTGGGCATTTTAATAGCCCATTAGTGTACAAAAACAGTCTCTTCTTTTGGTTATATTTGAAATAAAATTTAATGACTTTTCCATGTCCATTTTCACAAATTCTTGAAGAAACTTATTGTAAAAGATAGATTCAGTGGCCTGTCATCATGCCCTCAGCACACACTCTTCCCACACACGTCAGCAACTTTCTACTGAAGCTTTTTACATATACTCCGCATGCTATATTCTCTGGCTAAGGGAACATGCTCAGGGTGGAGTTTCTGGGAAATGTGTGCCTCCAGGAGTAGCCTTCAACCAGTGGCATATGGATGCCAGGTGATTAATGGTGTTCTGGTTCTATTTCAACTCACGTTGGATGCACTAGGTCTGCAGCTCTGCTTTATAGTCACTTCTCTGGCCTCCAAGTGCATAATTTGGATGGATACACTTAGCAGCTGCATAACCCTAATCATGGTTCTATGCTATGTAGAGAAAGAGCAATTTTAGAAGGCAAAATAAGGTGGAAATCCTAACAGTGTCTCACATCTTAGCAAATTAGAAGCAACACAGTATTGTAGGTGGGACATAACCCCTATAACTTATTTGATTTGTTAGAGATACAATCATATCATTTACTTTTTTATTTATTGATTTGAGAAAGAGAGAAGAGGAGAGGAGAGGAGAGGAGAGGAGAGGAGAGGAGAGTAACTATAAAACAACTCAAAGAATTAGAAGAGTCTAATTGAATATATAGTCCAAAGTAGAACCCAGAAATGGTAACATTGTAATAGAATTTTTTTAAAAAAAATCTAAATTTCCTGCCAACTGTATGTGGTTCTGTGACAACCTGAGAAGAACAAAGTATTGCATGACAATTAATGATGTTTGTTTTAGGTTTATTTTACGATTTTATTTTTCACTTAGTCCTAACTGACCAGTCATTTCCATGAAGAAAATATTACGTTGGCTTCAGGCAACTTCAATATAAGAACAAATAAAGACAAATTCACAGTGTTCTTCACAAATCCTAACATTATCCGGATAAGACAAGCATCCATAAGAAAAATGGCTTTTGAGTTCTGAGAAGCCTAAATGTGAGAGCTACCCTGGAAACAAAACTTCAAAATGAACCAGGCTTTCAATTAATTTCATAAAAAATACACAGGAAATCAGAATTAAAAACTAGCAAACAGCTGATGGCAATTACTACTGTGATGGATTTCAAATGAGTTTCCTGTAGCTTCCAGGTGTCTTCATGATTGAAATGAATGTTTCCTACTAAAAAATAAATATGATATAAAATAGAAGAAATTAAATTGTAAAGAAAGCAATGACTGCACAACTTTAGAATATAAGTAAGTGAATATTACTCGTTTTAGATATCATAGGAACTAGTTTTGAAGTCTAAAACTCAACATTAAATAGTTTTGTTACCTAATTTTATATATAATATGTGATAGCTAATTATACATAACAATACACAGTGTGTCAAAAGTAAGTTTACAGTTGTGAGTACATGAAACAGTTTATTATTGTACATTTTCTATTTGGACAACTGTAAACCTACTTTTGCACCCCCATATGTCTTCCAGAAAACATCAATATTAGTAAAAAGGCTTTAAAAATATATTCTCCTTATTAATTTGGACCTGGCTATATATGTGGATCTATAAAAGTATAAGAGAAAAAAATTGATTTTAATTTAGACACTTTTTGCAAGATTTATCTATGCAAGCATATGTAAACTACCCCAGATTCTTTTTTATATAATTATATTAATACAATTACCTAATTATTCATAAAAATAATCCATTATTGCTACTATAATCTTGATGTCCCTCTTTCTTAAGACCAGAGCCTCTATCAATAGAACCATAAGAGTGAATTTTCTTAGCAAATTAGTTACTAAACATTCCTGAGTTGGGGTGAAATTAGGAGTGGGGGTAGAAGAATAGACGTCTTCTTATATTATTAATGATCAGTTTTTGATCTAATTAAAATACTGTTTCTGATGTCTGCATCCAATATTAAAAGAACCTGTTGTTTTAGCTAAGGGTGTTATATGTACCTACAATTTCAGATTCTCTCCATTTTAAGTTCTTGTACCCTCTGGATATTATTAAACTTGATTAAATATTAATATGAAAATTGTAAAGTATTGTTAAAATTACATTGTACACAATCTTGATAATCAATATGTATATGAAGTGTTAATAATATATTTATTTTATAGATGAAGGGTTTTGATCTCTTATTTTTAATTTTTAGTCTATGTAGCCCTGAGAAGTAAAATGTTACATGAACATGATGATTTTGCATTGCTGAAAATGCTTCCCAACTCCGTCTTCAAAAAGCCAATCCATGAGCCTCCAGTGGCTAATGTGTTATGTATAAAGATAGAGCTGTGGGCACAGATGATAATAGTAATGGTTTCCAGTTGGAATGAATAAATAATAAACCATTACTGTAGAGCTTATTATTTTTAAGAGCATTGGTAGCATCAGAATGAAAGCTCTATTTTAATATATTGCCTTAATATACTGTCTAATTGCCTAAATGGATTTCAGCTTTTAGTTGCTGTCATTATTGTAAATTTCAATAATAAGCAATGGTTATTTAGGGAGATGTGTTTATCTCAGGACAAGGAAGGCATTTTGTTCTGATTTCTGAATGTGCATTCTACCAAGAACTCATAAATGTACTCACCAACGATGTGACTTTTCTGATAGTTTTAGCAGATAAAATGTACCTGAAGTCCAATGAAAGACTAAGAAGGATTTCTACCATCACCAACATAATTCAGCCGGCTTCCTTGACTCCTAGAGTAAGGCTGGCTCCCCATAGCCGTAGGATAAAACCAATTTCCTGCAAAAACTCTTTTCAGAAACCTCCCCTCATACTCTCAAAGGCAGCTCTCCTATGCCACTGTATTCCTAAAAGTGCCAAGTTCTCTCACTTTGAAAACTGCACTGATGACAATCCTTCTGTCTGGGAGACAATGCCTGTCTTGGGGGCCATCAAAGCTTGCTGTTTCTTAGCCTCTAAATATAATATCAACTTGTATTTATAATATTATGCTTGAGTCATTTGTTCATAGATTTGCCTTTCTGATCTCCAAATATAAACCCAGCAAAGGCAGGAATACTGTCTTGTCATTTTTTTTTTTTCATCTTTGGTGTAGATTATTGTGCCTGAACATATAACAGAAATTCAGTAAGTGTTTGCTGAAATTTCATTTGGTAAATTCTTTTGGCCTTACCTTCAGTTTCACCAATTATTTCTCTGTTATGGCAAGACGAATAATGAGCCAGTTGAAGACCTTCTTTATCTGTCATTGTGGGGAGTTTTTTTTGTTTGGTTTTATTTTATCATTTCCTTTGCTTATTTCTTATAGTTCTCCTCTTTCTGCTAACATTGTCCAACTGATCTTGCATGTTGTCCACATTTCCATTACTGCTTTTAACACATTAATAATAGTTATTTTAAAAACACTTTCAAAAGTTCTAACATCTGTGTCATATTTGCGTATGCTTCTGATGATTGCTTATTCTCTCAGGATTATGGTTTTTATTCTCTATTTTTAAATATCTCATAACTTATCATTGAACTCAGGCATCTTATGTGAGGCCATAAAGAATAAGATAACTTATTTTTATGGCTTGAAATAGGCATCCTGCTCCTTCTGCTAGCCTTTAGTGCACTGCTCTTCTCCTGCACATTGGCAGGAATAGATTTTTGTGGCTACATAGCATGGTATAAATTTACTTTAAAAGGAACTCAATAATGTTACTGATCTCTCTATATATTGTCTTCACCTCAAGCAAAAAATAACATTCCTCATAATATGATTGTCTTAATCTCTAGCCTCAGGTCTGGGCAATTGAATAGTACACGGCTATCTGAGAGGTGGTAGGAACCTACAAGATGGCCACCTTCAGTAAAGGAAAATCAAGGGTATTTCTCCTGCAGTGGAATAAGCAACACAACAGGGTTTCATTGAGAAAGAGAAATCTAGGCAGCCATTATCAGCTCCACTATTTGAAGGGTTCACAGAGCAGCCACAGAAGAATTCTGTTCCTGGAAGTTCAGATAAGGTTTTCTGCTTGGTTCCAATGTAGAGTAAATGTTCTCTGGGAAGGTTAACTTTGAGAAATAAGAGAATTCCTTAGTTCAGTGAGTATGTGTTCAGGACAATGCTAGGGAGAAATGTAAATAAAACAGAGTGAATGCCAGAATATTTTGGAGGATAAAACTAAAATGGGATGGTCCTGTGTATTATATGTTAGTCCCATATATATACATAAATATGCATTGTTCACCTTTTATATATACATTTTTTAACCAAATTTGATCATGAAACTCCATTCTTACTCTTACAATATGCACCCTTCATTGTGGACATATTTTGTAGTATTTATTTTTTATGCAAGTTTTTGACAAAAGTTGGTTGAAAATTGACTCATTCCAAATTGATATATTCCTGTGAGTATTCAGAATAGTGGAAATAGGACAAATGTTAAAATAGGGTGCAGATAATGAATGAGGAAAATACCTGTGACATATGCACTGTGTGTAGAGAGTAGAGCTAAAAAGAACCTTAGACATTTGAATTGCTTCATTTCCACTGGAGGGGACAAAAGCCTAGATGTGCAGTTATAACTAGAGTCAGATATTCCCAGCTTCCAATATTGACAAATCTGCACAAAACCATAATCTTGTAAACGTCTGAATTTTGGGGCAGTATTTGTGAAATATATCATGACTATTCTCTACTCATGGATAGTCTTGAAACTCAGCGGCGTAGAGTAATTCCAGAAGTGTGCCAAATGAGATTAGGAGAGATTTGTGATACACCAGGAGGGCTGGGACCCACCTATTGCGTTTGGCACAGTGAGTAAGATTTGTGTTGAGTGTTTTCAGTGAAGCATATGTATGCAAAATATAGCACTAGAAAATGGCTTGAATGAGAAGCTGGGAAGAGAAACACATGTTACAAAACTGGTTCAAATCACCAAAGGTGAAAGAGAACAGAACGAAAAACCTTACTGGCAGAAAGAGCTTACCATCTCCAATCAAATAGGCTCCTTTCCCAGAAACTTGGAATTGGGACTGATTTCTGTCTGAACATGTCTGTCTCTCTTGCACAGAGATCATATAAATCTGAAAACTGTGGGCAACGCTTTTTGTTATTAGGCAAGTATTTGTTTAAATACTGGGTTGGCAAGCATAGAGATTGAGAACTTTGTGAGAGAAAAATTATAAAGGTGTACCAAGAACCAGGATGAAGAAAAGGAGGGGAAAAGACTGAAAGGGAGGAAAAAAAAATAATTGTGGTTCTGCACCACCGTACACACGAGAGAGGAGAGATATAGCTGTTAAGAAGATAAGTTCAGAATTTAGAAAGAACTTGGTTGAAATCTCAGGCATCATTGCTTACTCATTTTGAGACCTTAAACAAATTAAATAGTGTTAACACTAGTCATATTCTCCTAGCATTCTGAATAATAGGTCTATTACAATGTAGGCACATATGTCATGTACAACTCCCTTTACACGTGTGGCACACAGTAAGTAATAGATACATGTTAACAAAAATAGGACAAAACAAAAATGAAAGGCCAGAGTCATAAGGAATTAGAGCAAGTTAGACCTGCTTAATCAGCAAGAGTTGTGTGTGAGGAGGGGAGCAGGTGAAGAGCACTGAACGTCTTGAAAGGAAGTTCTGCAAAAGAGAGCTGAAGAAGAAATAGAGCAACATTTTAGTTTTTCTTCCAAATTTGTTCCAAGAATAACCTTTTATGTGATTTCTCTAGTTAAGTTCAATAAAAATAGTTAAACGATTCCCTAGTTTTCTGGAAATATGACCGTCCTATTAAAAGAGCTTAGCTTGACATTCAATAGAGTTATTCTACTGCCTTTCTACCTCTTCCTGTTCACAAGTCACCAAATACTCTGCCCACACCACAATATTTAGTGATTTGGTCATTTTCTTCCTTATTATTCAACTAAATGAGGAAGAGGCCTCAATTCGAATTTCATTTCCTACCTCCTTGCTGAGTAATATAGAAAAAAATAACGATGGTTTAGCACCACTGTACACATGAGCAGTTGTGATCAGATTAGACTTAATTGCCCATATGTTCTTATTTCTCCATCTTTCACTGCCAGCGATATTTGAAGATTAAAATAGCAGAAACTGAAGTAACAAAAATAACACCTCACAAGGATGATAATAACTGAATTTGGGTTTGCAGACATTGCAGAGTCAATTTGGGGGCAGCTAAGAGTGTGTACACACACACACACACACACACACACATACACACACATGCTTATACGTTTTCTAAGAAAAGTGACTTGGTTGTGAAAAAGAGATGCTGGCAGCAAAAATCACCTATTCAATTTTAAGAAAATTTCTAGGGTTTCCAGCACATAACATTGAAAGGTTTTCCTTCAGAATCAGGAACTTACTGGTGATTAATAAGTATAGGGAGCTACCCCACTCCAGATGACTTTTCCCAGATTTTGAGCAACATAGATTTTTATTTTGGCAGAAAGTATTCAGTGATGATTTTTTTTGTGTATGATGGACCTGGGTCTCTCTTTTAGATGCATTGAGTGAATTAGTAGCAATATCCTAATTCATGGAGTATACAAAAGCATATACATTTAAGCTTTAAAATTATTTTGTTAAATAAATCATGTCCAATGGCTAGTGGCATCTAGGAGGTAACATGAAGGTTAATCTGGATCGATGTGTTCAGGGAGTGAGGGAGTGTTCAGGAGCTATTTTTCCCCCATAGCCCAGAAGCATGATCCCCATATTATTGTTTCATCAGTCCCATTAAAAAACACAACACAGATTTATCATGTCACCTTTCATGGCCCAGAACAAAGAATAGGTATGGACTTTGGGTTTCTGACCTTGAACAACTTGATCAAAATATAATTTTCTCATTAATCACATGAGAATAATGAAAAATATGCAAGTTTATTGTGAAGAATGAAGTGAACCATATTTTAAAGTCTCTTGAATTATATCTGGCACATAGTCGGTATTAATTACATCTTAATCCCTCTTTCTGCCACCCTTATTTTAAGATTATAGTAAAACGTAGCTAGAACCTATGTAATTACAGAACCATTTATTTTTTAAAATATATTTTTATTGATTTCAGAGAGGAAGGGAGAGGGAGAGAGAGCTAGAAACATCCATGATGAGAGAGAATCATTGATCAGCTGCCCCTGCACACCCCACACTGGGGATTAAGCCCGCAACCCAGGCATGTGCCATGACCAGAATCAGAGCCACGGCTTCCTGGTTCATAGGTGCACCCTCAAGTACCGAGCCACACCATCCAGGCGAGAACCATTACTTATGTTAATCCTCTAATATATGCCCGAAAGCATACAACAAAGACTAACTATATTGCCCAATATCATGAATATCTGAAAATTACATTCAATCTTAGTATAATTTATGGTCTTTAATTTTCAGTTCTCCAATTTCATTTTTATTGTCATCTAAAATTATAATTAAGATTTTTAGAATTATATTTCATCAAAAGAAAATTTAAGGACAAACATCTAAGCAAAAGTTTAATGTTTGACTCAACACACATATATCATTGCTCTACTATGTACTATTATTCTAAATCAGAACGTGGTTTGATATTAGCTACCACTCCTTCACAATATCATATATCTTTTGGGAAGTTTGTGTTTAATATCGAAATTGTAGATCCCAGTGTAATACTTTTCATGGCTTGCTAGTTCTACATGGGTAGATTCTTACATATTGCCCAAATCCCTACAACACATGTGCAATTGGTATATAGGGCATCTAAACTAAGTTGCAGGATTATCAGACTAAGGACGTCTTTCTCCTGGCAAATGTCCCTAAAAACTTATGTCCCTTAAAACTAATTCTTTTCTAATTATGATCGAATTCTCTTGGTAACTAACAGATTTTGAATTAATAATGGAGACATGATTTGCATCACCAATTTGTCTCTATTCCATCTGCTCTTCTTTTTAACAACACACTATCAGTTGGATATTTCTATATTCATTACATTGAAATTTAACCTGTCATTGTTAACTGAAAGCATTAAATTATTTCACCAATGTGCCTGATAATGATGAAAATAGATATATTTGATGCATGATTTTATTGTAGCATCTGTGAGTATATAAAATACATTAGAAGATTTTGAATATAATATATGTAAACACAATATTAAACATATATTGATCAAAATCAATTTAGATAGTTTACTTAAAAATATGAATTAAAAATGACCTTATCCTTAGAACTTCCCCATTCTATAAGGACAGATGCGTTTTAAAACAAAGCATCGGACGCATGGTTATGCTTTTCAGAGCGAATATAAATGAGGATATAATAGGAAGAATAGAGTTAAGGGAAGGCAGTAGTGTCTGAGGATAGTTGCAGCATAAAGGGGGTAGATTAGAATAGTGCTGTGCAGCTAAAGTAAGTCTTCAAAATTACGGTGGTTAAAAAACAAAGAACAGAACACTCAATGGGTAGCATGACTTTCATTTTTTTATGATGATCTCTATTATTATATGTGCAATGACATTCTAGCCCCAAACCCGGTTTATAGATAGCTTCTAGATTATTTGATTCCCAACAAAGGCAGAAGCACAACTACAACACCAGAGTGAAGGTAAAACACGAGTAAGACTTGGGAACAAAAGAACGAAGGAAGAGGGTCAGCTGCTCTGGCCCAATCCAAATCTGCTTCGGTGAACTGTGGAAGAGTTCAGTGAGGACTCTGCTATCCTGTCGGTGCCATTTCAAGTTACACAGATTCAGGCTTTCACGTTCTTAAAAGAAGACACATGAACATTGGCCCTACTGTCACCCAACCATGTAGGTCTTGGATGAGTCCTTTGATTTCTGTGGACCGGCTCGAGTTTCTGAAAGAAACCCAGGGACTCTTTGAGGCACTTTAGGCTCTGGAACTGAGCATTTAATTATTCTCTTTCATTATGTTAGCATTGCTCCTCTACAAGGTCAGCACCCTCTATTGAGAGATGAAATGCACTGAAATACACATTCTGAATCTCTGATGGAACTAACACAGAATTCTAGCCAGGAAGAATGAATGTCCAGCTAAATAGTCTGCCCTCCAGGAATGCAATTCGAAATATATTTTTCAGGCTTTTAATTTTCACCCTCTGGGAAAAATAAGTTTGCTCTCAACACATGAATAAAACATATTTCTGTTAAATCATTCAAAAATTCAGACAAAGTCATTTCTTGGTACTTCAATGAACAGTAATCACCACACATCTATAAGGAATAATGCCATTAACATAAAGCATGATGGACACCCTGGCTGGTTTAGCTCAGTGGATAGAGCATAGGCCCACAGACTGAAGAGTTCTGGGTTTGAGTCCACTCGGCTCCTCGGTTGCAGGCTCGATCTCTGCCCCTGGTTGGAGCACATGCAGAAGGCAACCGATCAATGTGTCTGTCTTACATGGATGTTTCTCTCTCTAGGTCTCTCTCCCTCTCCCTTCCACTCCAAAAAGCAATAGAAAAATATCCTCAGGTGAGTATTAACAACAAAAATAAATAAATAAATAAAATGTATTTCTTTAAAAAAAAGAAGCATGATGGTGATCTAGGGGAATCCATAACTAATTGCAGACAGTTTCAAAAGTAAGTACACTAAATGCAGAATCCTACTTTTGCAATTCCTACATTTGCTTTCCATCTGAGAAACACCATTTTTTTCTTCCCTTCCTGAATGAACGAGACTGAAAAACAAAGAGGCTTTCATATTCCAAATTTTCTTTTGATACTTGCACCTTTTATTTTTGAGCTTTCACCTCATATGTAATTTATAATTTATGCCAGTCGTTACCTTCCTCATAGATACATCACAAAGATTAATGAGTGTTGTTTTTAAAGTTACATTCTCATTATTTTCTTTCTGCATGGTGGTAGGTTGGCCTTGTCTCTATGGAACATCTATAAACGATAAGAAATTAAATGTTAATTTCTTCACCGCATTACAGTATTGTGTGACTTGGAGCTGTGCTCAACTAAAACAAACAAAAAAAGACTGGAAATGCTGATATTCTCTCAATTATTCATTCATTCATCCACCCAATGAAGTTTATTCTGGGCCTATGTTATGGTTCCTCTCTTTATGTCTGGGTGTTCCTTTCTCTAGGTCTCTTACATTTCACACCACAATGATTATTCCCTGTTTTCTGGTCGAATCCTGCATCACAATCTTTCCTACTCACTACACTTGAGATTCCTTGTAAGAATAGGAATGAGAGCTTCTACTTTAATTTCTCTCCATCACATTCTGTCTGAAAGAAACTGTTCTACAGACCCTATCATAGTCTTTATTAGTAAACAAAGGCCCCAATTTTTAGCTGTTTGCATTGCCTCTTTGCTGAAACATTTCTTAGCATTTCTAGAAACTGGTTGTGTTCATATGACTGCTAGCCAGTAAGACATTTCATTCATGAAAAAGTTATGATACTACAAGGAATTCTTTAAAAGGAAAGGGATTAAAAAAAACCTTTATTCTAGTTGCTTTTTAGATTATCAATGTATATTTAAAATTTTAACATACATCATCTGCTATTTGGAGACTTCCTTGTAAATGGAGCAACAAGATAGAAGTCTATTTATCTGACAATAGCCATCAACTGTATACCTTTTTGATATTTTCCTGTGAGGGAAAAATAAAATTTTACTTTGTTTAAGGTACTATTTTTGGATATTTTGCTTGATTCATACCAAATGTATGGAATTTGAATTAGCACACCCTAATAAATCTGCATCTTCTCAAAAACTCTTTTTTTTTTCTCCACAGTTGTATGTTGGTTTTAGCTGGAAAGTGTGGAACTTATGGGCTGAGGGAACAGAAGTTAGGTGAGGTGACGGCTGAGCAGGATTACCTATTTGTACATTGGAAGCTTATAAGAGAAGCTGGGAAGAAAAGCTGTCTCCTGCATCTGTCATATGGGAAGAGAATGAATTAGACAAAGATCGGTAGTGTTTGCTGGGTTCCAGCATAGAGTTACCGCAAGCAAAGATAAAGCAGGGGCACTGTGTCCTGGGAGAGAGATTAGGAGAGAACATCAATGTTCTAGTGCTGATTTCCCTTTTGGACTGAGTTATTTAAATCTTTGGGGCAACAAAGGGCTATCAGCAAATTAAATGGACAAATTTAAGGCTGCCTAATACTGATATTTACTGATATTCTGCATATGGGAAACTGTCAACCATCTTGTATGATTTGGGGTACCAGGACTACTTCCTCTATACAGGTGAACAGTGTCTGAAATCCCATCTTTGGAATTCATTTAGAATAAGAATTAGCTCTTCCTGGAGTCCTCCCTCCCCCCATCCTTAACACAATATCTCCCAGGAAGGATAGCACAATTTTTCTCCAGGCTCTGCACTGATGAATATCAATACACATCTGGTTTTATACTCAAAGAGAAGCAGCGGGTATCATTAAAAATAGAAAAATGAAGCAGGAAAATATAATCTACCAAAATGAATTGCACTTCAATGCCAATAGATCACTCTTACTAGACGAAATTTCTCACTTATGTCACTGAAATCTTATTTAAATTAGAACTATGCAGACATTTTAATTGTAACAACTTTCTTACAAAATACTTTAATCCTAAAAGAAATCAGCCCTGACTTTGCAAAGACTGCAATTCAAGGAGAGAAGCCCTTTAATCCAAATTTCCTTTCATTGAAACATTGCAAGGAAATTAAGAGCAGAGAGAAGAAGGAAGAAGTGATTGAAGTCCACATCACTAGAGTGTAATCCTAGGTAGCTTTGTGGAGGAGGGAGTCCTGAAGAAATCGATTGGGTCCTGTACCTAACATTCACTTCCCTCTCTTAGAACTGAGATAGCTACCTCGCCTCTCTGAGCCTGTTTTTCAACCACAAAAAAGGGACATTTATACTTCATTTGCAATGTTATAAAGGAATTAAAATTGACGATATGCATAAAGCATCAAGCACAGTTCTCGACTGATAGTAGTAGTTAGTAAATATTGATTGCTATTACATTATCACACTTCTACAGAGCAAGATAGGAGGCAAGTTAGAATACAGTCAATAATCAGAGAGTGGCCACTTGAGAAACAAAATAGTTTGGAAACACAGTCCCAGTATTAGTAAAGAGGTTGGGTACACATTTATTAGACTTTTCAGATTCTGTAGGCAAACTATGCATTTGGTTTCCAGTTATTATAGCAAAATGCTGACAATCTGACATGAGCTAATTCTAGTTATTCAACTCTCCTTGCCTACCAAAAAGAAATCTGAAAGTACATATACAACATAAGTTTTCTAACACTTTTTAATGCCTCACAAACTTCAATGTGTACACAAAATACCGGGGGGGGGGCGGGTGGGGGGAGGTGGTGTTCTACTTGATTTTCAAAATCTAAATTATTAGATTTGTGATAGAGCCCAAGATTCTGCACTTCTAAAATTTCCAAACTGGTGCCAAGGTGGGGTTGTAGACTTAGTAAATAAAGATGCTGGTAGCCCAGTTATATATGAATTTGAGAGAAATAACAAACACTTTTTTGTGTGTGTGTAAGTGTGTTCCAAGTATTTCATGGCCATAATTATATTCAACAAATGCGATTTTTAAAATCTTAAATTAAAATTTAAATGGATGTCCTATATTTTACCTAGAATCCCTATGCCAGTGCTGCTGGTCAGCAGTCCACCCATTGAGTAGAAGGGCGTTCCATCTTAAAACTCATCAGTATAGGCCAATACTGATATGGAATATCAGCTCGTTATTTAGCTATTCCAGAGAATTTTGAACAGTTGGACCATTAACACTTCCTTTCTAATCACATAGGTTTTTGGCTTCTGGAACAAAAAGCTTAACAGGATTTGACTTGGCAACACACAGAAGATTTAAACTGCAAAACAGGATTAGAGGAAGCAAAAGATTTGAGACCAGTTCCTTTCCTCTCTGTTGACTGTTTCTCTTGAATTCAGGTGACAGAAAAGTACCTAGGGAGGTCACAAGTGTAGGAGGACTCAATAATCAGCTCATTAAAGTGCAATTTCCTATTTCTACAATACATTTCTTTCCAATTAAAAGCTAGCAAACACACCAGAAAATGCAGGTTGGGATACAGTTTATCTCATATGTCAAATCCTTTGGACTGGGGATGAATTGGGGGATCTGGGGGATGACAATAGTAATAAGAGGAGGGCCTTCTTTTTCTCCCCAAAAAACCTCAATATAAAAAAAGAGTATGTCTTATCTGTTGTTTGGGGATGCTAGTGTATTATGTATGTATGTATGTGTGTGTATTTCAACCATCAGCGCTTAAGAAAAATTCATCTCTACCAAGCATAGTTATGCTGTCAGGAGAGAGAATTCTATAACATGAGAGCCCATGGGAGACTCTGGGCAGTGAGTTGTTAAAGATGGGTTTCGTAACATATGCAAGTTTAGTAGTTCATATACACTCTGATATAAATGATTTAATTCTTTGAACCACAGAGTTGCTTGATAGATAATAAACAGAATTAAATCAGTCAAAATTTAATAACATCTTTATACTTTTCTCATCATGATGAGTGAGGAATAGATTATAACTGAACATGTAATGATTTAGCAAAGTGGTGCAAAATAAAAGTTTCATATGTGTTTGCAAACTTTGTAGATGCAATAATTCAATGAAATTGAATGAAAGAGTGGGGAAATGAGAGATAACTAAATAAGGGGGAATGCAAGAGGAGAGTAAAAAAATGAGAAGGACAGAGACAGAAAGACAGTGAGAGACAATTATTAGCTATTTTTAAATTGATATCCTGTTTTATTTTCCACAGAATACTTACCAAATTTTAGGTAAATACTTCCCAGAAGCGCCATGATAGAAAAAAATATTAACAAATTGTTTACGAGAATTCTTTTCCTTTGAATGAATTGTCTTTGACAGATGCAGCAAGAACTAATCATAAAGCATTCCTTTTATGCTCGAGTCCTTTTAACTGAAACATCAGAGGACCTTATTTTCAATGGAATACAAAGTGTGTTTATTGTATGTAGAGGAAGGTCCTATTCACTACCGCCTATCTGTGAGAATGAAACAGAATTAAAATAATGTGTAATTCTTATAAAAGAGTAGATTATTTTATACAATGATAAAGAGATAATTGGAATTTTTTATTTTAGACCTTTCCATTTTACTAATCATAAATGAGACAGCCATGAATCTTATTTCTTTAAGGTCATGGGAAGGGAAGAGGTGACTATACTGATTATGTGAAATTTTCATTTACAAATGCCATAATTACAAGTCCCATGCTTTGATTCATTCTGATACCTCTTTTATTTTCATATACTTGCATAATTTTGAGATTGTGGTTTTTCAGCAGCATAGCATTCTAGAGCAACATTGTAGTTATTACATTCTGGAGCAACATTCAGTTGATTCTTCAATATACTCTCTTGAAACTATGGTTGACTACTGAACAACAGGTTATCATATCACTATTACTTTAAAAAATAATTCCTATGATATATTTGTACATTCCTTCAAGACTTCAAGGGCTTTATTTTGTATTGCAATAAATATATTTCAGTTAAGTTTTAAACAACAATTATTGATGTCTAGATTCTGTGCTGAACTGTTTGAGGGATGAAAGTATGAATAAGTCACAATGTTTTAGGTGGATGTGCACTGGCAAAGTGTATGCTGCAAAACTCAATACAGTAGCAACAAACAAAAGTGTGACTTTGTCATTTTTCCCAAAATGAATTTTTGTGGAAAATATTTTATTGCACCCTCATTATAAAATATGCATTGCAGAGAATAAGACATTTGAGTGACTATTTTGGCGACTGCATGGCAAGGCTCAGCATATATCACATGAAGTATCTGACACTAAGTAGGCACCCAATTAATGCTGTCTATAATTTTAATTTATTTGAATGTTCTTGGTTCTATGGGAAAAATAAATAGTACTCAATACCTAGATTGCTGCAAGTATTTTGTCTGATGTATAACCATCTAGGTAAGAGTAAATCACTTCAAATTATACTTCTCTTGGTTGACTCACAAAGTAAAAATATTCATAGAAAGATAAATATCACATGAAATCACTCATTAGTGGAATATAATGAACAACACAAACTGATGAGCAAAAATAGAACCAGAGTCATTGAAGTATTGAACAGACTGTCCAACCTATGAGGGAAGGTGGGGGTGAGGGGGTAAGAGATCAACCAGGGACTTGTATGCATGCATATGAGCATGACCAATGGACATAGACTGGGGTGCGGGGGGGGGGGCATGTCCGGGAGGGGGGCGGAGGGGGGGTTGGGATGGCTGGGGAGAGGTCAATGGGGGAAAAAGGAGACTTATATAATACTTGTAACAATAAAAAATTATAAAAGAGAAAAGGTTGAGAAAAAATTGCATGCATATGAGCATGACCAATGGACATAGACTGGGGTGCGGGGGGGGGGGCATGTCCTGGAGCGGGGCGGAGTGGGGGTTGTGATGGCTGGGGAGAGGTCAATGGGGGAAAAAGGAGACTTATATAATACTTGTAACAATAAAAAATTATAAAAGAGAAAAGGTTGAGAAAAAATAGAACTGTATAATGTAGTTCCTTGTACCTATGTCTGAAATTCAAAGTTATCAACTCATTTCATTTATCAACTTATTTAATTTCAGTCACACCAATTCATGACATTTCATTTCGCCTACCCAGATCATCATCTAATCTGCAATTTACATTGAAATGATGCAGAATGAATTTTCTGCATTAGCTACTTGGTTTTCTGCACAATGGACAATGCTTACAGATGTCTGACCTTTGGGTTTTAATGTAATGCTACTTTCTCTGAATATTAACCCTCTAAAAATTATACTTTCAAACAAGAATCATTCCAAAATGAGTACAAAAAAAGATACTCTGTAATTTTTTTCTTAAAAAATGTCTAGCCATGGACGGTTTTGTTCAGCGGATAGAGTGTTGGCCTATGAACTGAAAGGTCCCAGGTTCGATTCCAGTCAAGGGCACATACCCAGGTTGTGGGCTCGATCCCCAGTGGGGAACTTGCAGGAGGCAGCCAATCGATGATTCTCTCTCGTCATGGATGTTTCTATCTCTCTCTCCCTCTACTTCCTCTCTGAAATCAATAAAAAGAAAGCAAAAAAACCCAAAAACAAACAAACAAAAAATATGTCTAGGTCTACCAAATATAGTTGTCCCCGAAGTGTTTCAAAAATTGTAGGTAAATATATCATAGGCAGGATATTGCATACCAATGATTCATACTTTTTTTAAGCTTAGCTGATTAGGAAAAATACGTTTAATGATCCTAATCTTGAAATATATGCTACTTCTTCAGTAAAGCTGTCAGCTTTTCCTGTGTTTTATTTTTCTCATTATCCATTTGTCATGCATGTCCATGGATCTTATATTCTTTTTTTTTTTTCTGTTCTTGATGCAATTATTCCACCTTTACCTGCCACTTTTGAAGTCACTATCATTTCCAAACTTTTTTCCACATTCTTTAAGATTCCACTACAGGTTGCTCATCTCCACTGCTTTCTTCCATCACCTCTTTCTCAGAGATTTCAAAATTAATGACAATAACAAAGGAGTGAAAGAACATTTTATTTTATTGAAGAATTGTAACTGATAGGCTTTTATATGGGTAACTAGATCACATCTTAATACATTAAAGGAATTTTTATTGTGGATAATGAAACATTTGAAATAATTTTAGGATTTCTTTACTTTTAAGTAATAGCTTTTTTGAGAAATAATTCACATACCATAAAATTCACTCCTTTAAATGTTTTTCAGTGATTTTTAGTATATTCACAGAGTTGTGCAGCCATCATTACTATCCAATTATAGAATATTTTTATCACCTTTTAAAACAACTGCACAGCCATTAGCAATCACTTCCCACTCAACGTCTTCCTATAGCTCCTGACAACTACCCATCTACTTTCTGTCTGTGTGTATTTGCCTATCCTGGAAAATGCGTATCAGTGGAATCATATATTAGGTGTCCTTTCTTTTTTGAAAGTGATTCATTATTTTTCCCTCTGACATTACTACTTTTTCAATGTCATTGATTGAGACTGGTTGTCCCACCATTTAAAGCTATTTGAATGTCTGTCTTTACTCTAAGAGATGTGTATTCATTGGGGGTGGGAGGCAGTATCTTCTACTTCTGTTGGTTTCTCTTTTGATCCCAATCTCATTCATTCAGATGTATTTTGCCTTAGAATTAGACAGCTTTGCCTCACCCATAGAGGGGCTTCTGTTAATGTTTATGTAGGACCAAAGAGAAAACTCAAAAGCCAACCATCACATGGTCCACTTTGATCAACAGCTTCACTAGAAGCTCCGTGTTGACTTTTCTGGAGGCCAGTACCTGCCTCAACTCCCTAGGCTTGTGACTCTGAGACACCACTCTTCTTTCTTGAATAGACTACCTTGTGTCTCCTGTCCCTCTGCCTTCTCACCCTCACAAGCTGCAGGCTCTTTCCTCCCACCTGACACCTCAATGCTACACATTCCCGCTCCTGCACTAACTACCTACAGAACTTTGCCTCACAAGATATCCTGACACGATGCTTGTGCAAAACCCAAGCCTAGTTACTGCTGACTTATATGTTGTTCTGCATCAACCTGACTCTCAATAGCAGTCTATTTCTTCAGACATTTAACTTAGCATTTCCACCCTTCAAATTGCTTATTAAGCACTATTTGCTTATAATGGCTATATCTAGAATTTCAGCATTTAAGTGACAGTCAGCTTTCATTTAAACACTGCTCTTTGTGTATATTCCTTACCAATATTCACTTTTTTTATTTTTTATTAGGATATATAATCAAAAATTTCTGCCCTAATTATCACCATTTCTTACACTGACTGGTATTACAATACTACTTCCTATCAGCATTCAGTCGTCCAATTGATTTCAATGTGCTGTTTCATTTAATTAACTAGACACTGAGTCTGATTTATATTCCAGTTATTTCATTTCCAAGCTCCATAATGCTATTATATTGCACATTCACCTTGTTTTATTTCTGATTCTACTTAAAATTTTCCAACAGATTTATTTAATAAAATGTTCCTTTTTTCTAGTATTTCTCAAAATTTTATTCTTCCTAAAACTTTCCCCCAAATGTTATTTAAATTCAATTCTAACATTTAATATTCTTGCTATACCAACTGTCATATTGCCCTTTATTTACTTCCTATATTTGAATTAATTCACTTTATTTGCTTAAGAGTTTTCTTTTTTAATGTTTAAAAGGATATAGTATATCAATCTAAAAATAATTGAAGATATAGTCTATATTTTAATTTGTATGTTTTATAACATTGTACATTTTACTATGCAAAACTATAGTTATTAATAGTAAAAAATTCAAGACCTGAAATATCAAAAATCACTAATGTGTGACCATTGGTATATGTATAACATTTCATAAAACACAATAATACTCATTAGAATTTAATGCCTGGCAGGCGTGGTTCAGTGGTTGAGCGTCAACCTGTGAACTGGGAGGTCACCGTTCAATTCCTGGCCAGGGCACATGCACAGGTTGTGGGCTCGATCCCCAGTGTGGGGAATGCAAGAGGTAGCCAATCGGTGATTCTCTCTCATCACTGATGTTTCTATCTCTCTCTCCCTCTCCCTTCCTCTCT
>NW_006292574.1:250710-266340 GCF_000327345.1 Myotis davidii | reverse complement strand
CTGTTAAGATATTTGATCTTAAATGTTCTCACCACACACTCAAAAAAAGGTAACTATATGAAGTGATGAATGTCTTAACTAGAAAAAAAAAGATGTGACGTAATGGATGTGCTAACACACCTTATTGTGGTAATTCACAATACATACATATATCAAATCATTACACTGTATAGCTTAAACTTACTCAATGTTATATGTCAATAATATTTTAATAAACACTGGGGGGGTGCAGCTTTTTATGGTGAATTAGTATCTTTACAACATGGTTACATCAGTTCTGCAAATTAATATGCGTGAACTAAAGGAGAAACATACCAAGATATATCTAGGCAAATATTTCCATATCACAGAATTCTTATGAAGTCAAAATTGTTACTAAATTAAAACTAAATTTATTCTGTTTGGTAATTTTGTCATTTGCGAAAGGAGAGTGTTTTTTCTTCCTTCCTAATTTTAACCCATGTTCAAGCCACATATCCAGAAGGAAATTACATTTCAACCTTCTTTTTTTAAAATTTCCAGATATGACAATCTCCTTCCCGCCTCAATTCTTTGTACTTGCTCTTCTCCGTGCTAAATACTCTCAGGAAATTTTAAAGTAGTTGCCTCTTTTTTACCCTTTTTATCTCTCCTCAGATGCCCCTTCCTCACAGAGCCATCCGTTATGCTCTTTCTAGCAGCATCACAGCTTTTGCTGATGGTCATTCTGAATTAAAGCATCATATATCGCTAGCTTAAGGCCTTGATTTATTTTCTGCTTATCACTTAGCATTTATTTATTATCTTCATCCCTTCCAGAGAATGTAAGCACAATGAAAAGAGGAATCTTGTCTGTTTTTATTGTTGTTTTTTTTACTCAGTACTCTGGTATAGAAACAGAGCTCATTGTCAATAATTGTTGCTGCATAAATTAAATGAACCATTCTATAGACCCAGAAAGATCATGAGGTTAACATTTACCTTCTTCTTGCAGATACTTAGTATAAATAGAAAACAAATAACTATAAATGTACTATCGTAACCCATTTGACTCCCTCTGGGATCAAGTGCAGCACTCTTGTCTCTATAATAATGGTTATCACTTACACAGGCTAACATAGTGATGCAGGTTAATAAAAAAAAAGTCAAATACATTATGAGAAAGATAACTTTCACTAAAGTCTAATTTGAAACATAACACCTGTTTTAATCCCCTAAAACACAGTCTCATTTGATAAGCTTTGGACAAATGGGCTAAAGAGAAGGAGAAGGATAATCCAAATTCATTCATACAATATTCTCACAATACTCTCTTTACAAGCAGCAAAGGGGAATTTGATTTAGTGGTTAAAAGAACTCAAAGGCAATCAAAAGGGCTGTCTTCACTGTAATACTTTGTTTTACTTCACATGCCACTTTTATATTTCATAATTTTTGTCTACACTCTTAAACAACATTGAAGTGGATAAAATTGCTCTTGTGTTCTTTCTTGCAATGTGAAGATATGTGCTCACATCAGGAAGGGAAGCTATTGAAGTTATGGGGAAAGCTTATTGAATTCAAAAGAAGGATCATAAAGCCAGATCTTTTAGTAAACAAAACTTGCATTGCAAACTGGAAACTTAGAGACTGAGAATATTTTCTTTGTTATTAGCTATACTAGAGGACCGGTGCATGCAATTAGTGCACTGTGGAGCTGGGGGTCTCTCAGCTGGGATTGTGAGAGGGACCCCACTGGTGCATCATTGGGTCTGGGGAGGGGCATGGGAGATTGGTCAGCCTGGGAGGGACTACAGGAGGGCTCCAGGGCGTGTCTGACCTGTCTTTCTCAGTCCCGATCGGCCAGACCCCAGCAGCAAGCTAACCTACCAGTTGAAGCATCTGTCTCCTGGTGGTCAGTGCATGCCATAGCAACTGGTTGGCTGGTCAACTGCCCTCTTGTGGTCAGTGCACGTCATAATGAGCAGCTGAGTGGCCTTAGCATATAATTAGCATATTACACTTTGATTGGTTGAAGGGCTGACCAGACAACTGGACACTTAGTATATTAGGCTTTTATTATATAGCATATATATATATAATTTATTGTTCTTTCTCATGGCTTGTCTTCAAACTTCAAACACCTTCTATATGTTTCTATGTCTCTCCAAGCTTTATTGTTTTTTATATTTTATTTCTCCAATAATATTTTTTGGTTAATGTAGCATTAGCTAAAGGGCCCATGTGTATGTAATTGTTTGTATTTACATTAAATATTTGCAATTCTTTATGGTTAAGATAGTTCATTAAACTGTCAAAGAATTAATTTTGTGTTGTCACTTGTATTTCTCCATGTATTGCAATGTGATGATGCATACTTATAAACCTTTCTTGAAATTCCTGAGTCCTTTGTACAGACCTATTATAATGTCTTCTGGGTTCTGTCTCTTTGAACTTTTTTTAAAAATATTAATTTTATCTGGTGTACACCCTTCTACATGAACCCACAAACTTGAAGAGTAAGAAAGCCTATTTAGCCCTGGCTGGTGTAGCTCAGTTGGTTGGAGTTTCATCCCATACACCAAAAGTTTGCAGGTTCTATTCCCAGTTAGAGCACGTACCTTGGTTGCAAGTTCAGTCTCCAGTCGGAATATGTAAAGGAGACAACCAAGTGATGTGTCTCTCATCTCACTCTCTCTCCCCCTTCCTCGCTCAAGAATCAATAAATATATCTTTGGGTGAGAATTAAAAAAATAACAGTTGAAAAAGAGAAAGCCTATTTAAATTCACTGGAATGAATGAAAATGAAACAGTGAGCCTTTACTACTTTCTAAGTAAGGCAGAACATTTAAATTAGTTACAACATCTCCTGTCAAAGGTCTGCTCCTTTAAGATTCACATCCAACAAAGTCTAATTTTTACATGTTCCTAAATGACTCTTCCACAGTTATGTTAATCTGTGTCTCAGACTGCTGCCTGGGGACCCAAAATGATTAAAAATCCAGACTTATTATAGCTAGCAAAACATCATTTTTATTCTCACCAAAGGATGACAAGAGTCAACAGCTAACAAGAATAAGGTTATCAGGGCCCAGAGATTGTCACTGGCTTACCAAACCATCTGGCTAATGGCAAAGCCAATGCTATCTATAGACTAAGTTGCTTTATTCAGACCTAGAATTACAAAAAAGATGCTCTCTAAAGCAGCACTCTAAGGAAATATTATAACCTATTTCTCTTGTCATGTAGCTAAAAAAAAATAGACAGGAGCACTATCTATAACTTAACTTTTCTATAATAGAAGTTACACGAACTCAAGCAGAACTGTGACTGAAATAAAGAGAGATAAGTGAAACTCATCCCAGCACCCACTGCTGCTGCATCAGGACAATATCAGAAAAAGAGGCAGAAGGGAGAAGAGGCCTGGAGACTGAGGTCCAGTATTGCCTGGTGGACAGGCTCCGATGAAGGAGGAAGGAACACATGCATCTAATGTGTCTGAAAAAGAAAATGAAGGCACATGTAGAGACCTGCTAGTATGGTGTTTGGAGAACTGATTTATATGAAATACAACTGAAAATAAAAGACCTGCAGGTCTAAATATGAACTTTATTTTCTTCCAATCCTTCAAAACAAGTCAAACTGTCTCCACCTTGTTGCTGAAGGTGTATTAATACTGTGAAATTACTACAGATTCTTTATGGAACAGGAGAATGTACCATAAACATTGTCTAAGCATGGTTTGCATTTATGATTGGCTTAAATTCTAGTTGTTTTTTAAGGCTTTTAATAGTAGGACATAAAGAAACAAAAGTCACGCAGAATCTTAGAACTCATCAAAACAGTGTGTAAAAAATACCTTAAAGCAATTTCCATCCTGGTCGACGATTAACATTTTGAAAAGCTTTACTCATTCAATGTGAAACATAGCCCAAGACAATGTCTGTGCTTCTATGTTCTTGTCAGAAAGGATAATATCCTTGATGCATTGACTGACTTTATTGAAAGCTTTTGTTCTTAAGGCAACAAATACTTTCTGATACAGTCTGTCTTTCATTTTCTCTTGCTGCACAACAAATTACCACAAATTTAGTGAATTTAAAAAAAAAAAAAACCCAAGACATTATTATCTTAGTTTCCTCCGGTCAGAAAGCCAACATGGCAGGACCTGGTTCTCTGCTCAGGGTGTCACAAAGCCAAAATCAAGGCTGAATTCTTTCCTAGAGGCTTTGTAAAAACTGCTTCCAATCTCACTCATGCTATTGGTGGAATTTAAGTCCTTGCAATTTGTAGGATTGCTACCCCCGTTTTCTTGCTGGCAATCAATTGGATATCCCTCCAGCTTTTAGAGGAGGTTATTCTCAGGTCCTTAACAATAGAAGGCATGCACTTTTCTATCGTTAAGCCAGTCAGCAAAGCACATACAATTCTTCTCATGCTTTGCATGTGTCTTACTTCTGTTACTGCCAGAAAAAATTCTTCTCTTAAAGAGTGCATGGAATGAGAATGAAAAATTCTTCTCTTAAAGAGTGCATGGAATGAGGTTAAGCCCAGAAGGATAATTTCCCTTTCTTAAAATCAACTGAGCATATAACATAATCTAATCATGGAAGCAAAATCTATTAAACGCACTGTCCTGGAGATTATGCTATGTGTACCCTTGGAGAGAGAGGTGAGAAATCTTGGAGGCCATTTTAAAAGTCTGCTTGCCATAGTCCATAATGTTTTTACATTCATGTTAGTGTTGGGGAAAAATTCCTAAGAGAAATCAGTAATTCCGTATCAGATGGCACAATGACACTGAAAATGAAAAGGACTTGTGTGTTCTTTGTAAATACTTAAACTGGAAATTACATGTATCAGGGAATATCCAGCTTTTTAACCACAGGATGTGTTTGCTATGCAACAACAAGTTTATATATCATACCTGACACTCGCTTTTATTTGTGTGGGGCTCACTGTCATCCTTGGAGATAAAGGCCAGAAAAATACTCCCTCTGCTGCAATGATGACAGCCAAACAAATTGCTCATTTCCCACATGTGCCTGGGAGGGCTTTCCTCTGTGGGCTCAGGGAACAGCAAATCATGCCAAATAGTCATTTATGTTATTTACTGACATCATCCCATCCTGAGTTGACTACTGTGCTCAATGGCTTCCGGAGGCCTAGCTTTAGCATAAATTCATATATTATCTTTTATTAAAAAGTCAAACTACTCACCTATGATATATATTAAGTCTATATTTTATTTTACATATGCACATATTGGCCTTTTTCATGAACTATGTTAAAAATAATAAGTAGATGTGCCATCATTACATTTGCTATACACTAAATATAGCCTTAATGTGAATTAAATTAGTAATCCAGCGAATTCAGTTTTCTAAATTTCCAGAAACCATCAGTTTAATCATCCATTCTAATATTTTATCAGCAAACAGCTTTAGTCTCACTAGGTTAGTCTATCTCAACTCTCTATAACATTAAATGAGAAAAAAACATGTTGATCAATAGATCAATATGAGCATGACATAAAGTCAGTGGAAGTGGAAATGTTAACTAATAAATTAAAGCATCCTTCAACAAGTATACGTACAGGAGATCTCTGTGTGCCTCCTAGATACAGTAGTTATAATGGTGAACAAGACAGAGCCCTTGCCCTCAAGTTATTTTTCATCTTATAATAGAAACAGGCAAACAAACTATCAAGTACAATGGAGGGAAATTGTTACCAAGGGCTTAGTAAAGGTTGCTCTGGTAGCATATATAATGGATGTTATCTTAGGGACACTGGGAGAAGTTTGAGCTGAGAGTGAAGGTTATCATTGTCCAAGAGCCCTGAGATTTTAACAAGTCTTTAGCTAACTTGGAGGAAGACATCAAAGGTATTCCTATCAAAATGCTAGATAATTAAAAGCAGAAAATGATTATTTTTTGTTAAAAAGAATTTTAATTCAAAATAATTAGTCCACTTAGCTGAAATAAATGCTCGGTTACAAAAAATAAAATAAAAAAGACAGAATAGGAAAAATAGAATTTCCTATATAATAAAAGGGTAATATGCAAATAGACTGAACAGCAGAACAACCAATCAAAGCGTAATATGCTAATGATATGCTAAAGTTGCTCAACTGCTTGCTATGACGACCAGGGGGCAGATGCCCTGACCAGCAGGTTAGCTTGCTGCTAGGGTTCGGCTGATTTGGACTGAGATGGGTCAACATGCCCTGGAGTCATCCCCCAGTTCCTCCCTGGCACGATCGTGCACCGCTGGGGTCCCTCAGCCTGGCCTGCACCCTCTCGCAATCCAGGACCCCTCAGGGGATGTCAAAGAGCTAGTTTCAGCCCGATCCTACAGGCCACTCCCCTTGGGAGGGCGCCAGATGCAGGGCTCATGGCTGGTGAGCGCTGCTATGGCAACGCAAGCCTCCCCCAATCGGGACTGATTGGGTGTTAGCCTGCAGCAGGCACAGTGGGGCTGGGATGAGTGGGAGCTGCAGGTGGCGTTGGAGTTGGGGTTTTGGCCCGATCCCTGCAGGCCACCCAGAGGGACCCTACCCATGCATGAATTTGTGCACCGGGCATCTAGTAATTATATCTTTAAAATAAAGTAATTCATAGTGAATTATAAAGATTGGATTTGATGAATAAGATAAGAAGAAAAATGAATTCAGTTAAACCATCAAATTATTGCTACCATGTATTCAACACCTATCTTATACTTACCTCACTACTTTACAGTTCACATAAATTAATTTATACACATTTACACATTGGTAATTGCTAGAATCACTATTTGAGTATAATTCTATCAGTGAGAGGCTTGAATCAGTAACACAGGATAAGAGTCAATTCATTCTGTAAAACAGGGAAACTAAAGGTTAAATCATAAGAATATAGAATGTGCTTGATAAAATGCATTTTTAGAGGGGAAATATAGGTGTATGGAATATTTTGTGTGGTATGTATAGTTAGTTAATGTGAAATTTATTAGGATATGTACTAAAAAATATGTTTCAGTACATGAGGAATTGAGTAAAAAGAGTCCAAATTTGGAGGACAAGGCTGCAAATTACTACTAAAAGAAGTGGCCTGACATTATAGCTGTGTCCAATCATATGAAGCGGATGTTCCAGCTAAAACTAAATCCATTCCAAGATGACCCATATGTGAGAACCTCTCCTCAGGTTAATGATATGACAATTAAAAAACTAAAAAAATAATAGAGTTTTTCCTCACTATCTCCCACTTAGGGTAAGGCCTATGAGGACTTAAGTTATTTATGCAGCAACGACAACAACAAAAATGTCAATAGAGGAAGTATACGGTTTGTCTATCAAAGAAACCACAGAGCTAGTGATATTGAAAATGTCTTACTTCAACCATGTTTTATCTTCTAAGGTCAATTTCAATAAACCAGGTGTCACGATACATGCTCTACTGGGTGTAGGAATTGCTACGCCTACACGGAAGAATCCTTGATGTAGGAAACAGGGAATCTTGCTGTCATGGTGCCTTTCTGTGAGAAGGCATGTGGGTTTGTATTGCTTTCAAATATGGCAGCTTACAGTCTTGATAGTCTCCTTGCCTTTTTCTGAGACAAAAGTTGGAGTTAACTGAGAGGGAACAGAATGGTAATGAAGAGAACCTTGGGTAGTGAAGGGAATTTAAAATAGCCTAAATAAAAGAGTTTTAGTAAGTATGCTACAGGCTTCTTTAAATGTACAATTGCCTTCTTTGAGATGCAAAGTAGTGTGTTCCTTAAACTTATTCTTGCTTCTCCTGAATTTAGGACACAATGAATGGGTAAAATTATAAATATAGTAATATTTTAGATAAGTATTGGGTTAATTTTGAATAACTTATTTTTTCAATGAGACTATGACTGATTGATCTATTCAGTTCTCCACTTTACTGCAGTAACTAATCAGAAATAGGATAGTGCTTTGTCAGGATACTGGGCAGGGACTATTTTCTTTGGAAAGACAGTTATATGAATTGATGTTAAAACCTCTTTCAATCCCAAAGAATGTTATTCTAAGTATATGTTACAAATAATAAAAGAAATAAATTATACAGTAATGAATACATAATTAAATATTAAACAATGTAGGTGGAAAGGAAAATTATCCATTCTGTAAATAGAGCCTATAATAAAATCCACTGCCTTTATATGAATACTAGAGGCCCAGTGCACAAAATTCATGCACTGGGGGTTGGGGGGGTCCCCTCAGCCTTGCCTGTGCCCCCTCGCAGTTCGGGACCCCTCGCTCATTACCACTCGCCTGCTTGCTGCTCCCTAACGCTTGGCTAGCTGCTCCTTAGTGCTACCTCAGCGGCTCCTGCCACTGCCACTGCCGTAAGCCCCGCTTCTGGCTGAGTGGCGCTCCTTCTGTGGGAGTACACTGACTACCAGGGGGGCAGCTCCTACGTTGAGCATCTCACCCCTGGTGGTCAGTTCATAGCGACCAGTCAATCCACCATTTGGTCGATTTGCATATTAGGGTTTTATTATATAGGATGTTGCCAAGGAGCTGGGTTCAATATTTGGAATAAAGACACATCCCCTTCTCTCTACTTAAAGGCCTCTTAATAGATAATTATTAGGCAGAGACATGGAAGACTGTATAATATCCTGGTAACCACAGAAGTAACTAGAAAAACAAAAGACCCAGATGCACAAAGTTAATCAAGGTATTAATGCAATCATCTCAGAAAGAATTGAACACAGACAACAGAAAAGGTTTGTATTTATATCAACTCATTATTCCAAAGGTTTTCCACTTAAATGGACAAAAACAATTACTTAAATCTCATGGAAAGACTTTAGCATTCTATTAGTAAGATATTTAATTTTCATTAAAGCTGTCTAGTGGTAAAAATCATTCAAATAAACTTTGGAACTTGAGAGTAGAAGTGAGTGTGTGAGCAATAAATGCAGAATTAATTTCAAACCATTTTTTTCAGAGTTAACCATGCCTTGAAACAGATACCTTATAAAATTATAAATTTTAAAAATTATTTAAATACAAATTTAATTCATAGGTCTAAAACAACTATTTAAGTAATTTAAATTTTTGTTTGATAACAAATTTATTTAAAGTATCTTTTATTTTAGTTTTTGTTTAAAAGTTAATACATAGTTCAAAATTTAATATATATCAACTGTACCTATCACATACATGTATCACATATATACATATATATGTAATACATATTTACATTTACAAATACACACATCTATAGACACACAGAGAGCTTTATTCTATTTTTTTTCTTTCCTGGATATTATGAAATTTTCATTTGAATTCCTTACTTGTTTCCCAGTAGTGAGAACCAAAAATATCTCCACACATTGTCAAATCTCTTCTGGTTGAGGCCATTAGTTTAGACCAGTGATGGCGAACCTATGACACGTGTGTCAGAGGTGACACCCGAACTCATTTTTTTGGTTGATTTTTCTTTGATAAATGGCATTTAAATATATAAAATGAAAATCAAAATCTAAGTCTTTGTTTTATTATGGTTGCAAATATTAAAAAAATGTCTATATGTGACACGGCACCAGAGTTAAGTTAGGGTTTTTCAAAATGCTGACATGCCGAGCTCAAAAGGTTCGCCATCACTGGTTTAGACTCACACAAATTAAATCTAAAACCCACTGCAGACAAGATCCACAGGGGAAAGAAGTTAAAAATTAAGTTCTAATAAATTAAAGGGGATTGAGAAATACCTTGGGCTTTCCACAGACCTCAGTAACAAACCATAAAACAATACTACAAAAGAAGATAAGCGAATAACTGAAGTTCTTAATGAAAATAAGATCAACATTCTTCAGAAGAAGATAGTGTTAGCGAGGACAAGGGCCTCGAGGTCTGGTTGGTTCTTTGCTGCTTTGCTAAATGTTAAAATGTAGCAAAATATTTTGTAGACCCAATTGTAATCAGATGAGTTTGATCCAATCTATAAGTTTAGTCAACTGCAAAGAAAGAATCAACATGTAATTAACCAAACAGTGTATGTAAGCAATAGCTAAGCCTCCCTGCTGAGAGATAACGATAACGCTTTGGATGTGAATCTCCTCTCTCCATTACTTGCTCCAATTAACTAAAACGACCTAACAAGCCGTAGCTGGTTTGGCTCAGTGGATAGGGTCCCAGTGGACTGAAGGGTCCCAGGTTTGATTCATACCAAAAGGCATATGCTCTGGTTATGGGCTCGATCCCCAGTAGGGGGCATGCAGGAGGCAGCTGATCAATGATTCTCATCATTGATATTTCTCTCTTTTCCTCTCCTTTCTCTCTGAAATCAATAAAAATATATTAACAATGAAAAAACTACCTACCAACAACCATGCCTCATTCTTGAATAGAACACCCCAAGAATCAAACCCATTCAGTTCAGTAACAATAATAAAATCAACAATCTCTATGCCAGATTACCTACAACACTCAGTAGGCAAACAACTATTATTTAACAGGAAAAGAAATAGGAAAAATGGCATATAACCAAGGAATTAATGTCAAGAGAATCCAACCCTTCAATGACCCAGATGTTGACATAGTATGTATTTTAAAGTAGCTATTTTACATATGGTCAAAACTAATAGGAAATATGGTCATAAAGAGTGAAGAGCTAGACAATCAGCAAAATTACAGAAAATATAAAACAGAAACTGCCAAGTTTCTAACTTAATTTGGTATTTCTGATTGCTTCATATTTCGTATTATTCAGATGACACTGAATAATGTCCTCAGTTAACGCTTTGATCTTCACACTTTTGAAGTCAAAGCTGAAAAAGAATCTGTAACTTATTCAAGAACCTTTTCTCCAGTATTCCACTAAAACTATGCCACAGATTTTAGACTAGATTCTGAAGAAGGTCACATAAATGGCAAAGATAAATTGTACAGTATTGAACTTAAAATTAAAAATTGATTTTGTACACATAAATGAGTTAAGAAACATCCGTGTAAAATTGGCAGGGAGGATATTAGGGTCTATTTTATTCACATAAGGCAACTGATAAAAAAAAACTTTTTAAAAAGTAAAAAATACATTTGTTCATCAAGTGTGATTAATAGAAAACAGTTAAAAACATCATAGACATAACCCAACAGTGATGGTCAGTATTATGTGTCAGAGTGATTAGGATAAAGTCACCAGTTATTCAGTCAAACATTAACATAGGCATTGCTATGAATTTATGAAGATGATCATATTTTGCTGATAAATTATCCTAGCTAACCTGGGGAAGGTGAGCTGATTCATGCAGTTGAAAGGGAGGTAAGAGAATAACCGAGGTCTCCTGGGAGAATAAGAAATCCCATCTGTGGACTACAGTTTAAGCATATGCCCGAGAATGCCAGTTTGCCATCCTTCTTGGCAGCCTGCCCTATGGATTTCAGATTTGCCTAGCCAGCCCCCAAAACAACATAAATCAATTTCTTGCAATAAATCTTTTAATGAGGTTTGTGTGTGTACTTGTGTTGTGCATAATAAGTGAGTCATGGGAAAGGTTACATTGGGAACAAAATCATGTAACTTTCAGATGTGTCTGTTCCATTTATTTACGTTTTTCTTAAGATCAAGTTTTGAAACAATTGTCTTATAAAGTGCGGGTTGTGTGACATGCTGTGGGTTCTGTAGCTACTTCTCTCCAGACAAAAGTCACTTTCCAAGCAGATGCAAAGAATCATTTCCATAGTGATTTCTTAAATATCTGATAAGGTAGCTCAATGCTAGGTCAAAATATTGTTCCTTGTATTTTCTAAAATGACTTAGGATATCTGCTTTAGATTGGCTGATGCTTCTGATTCCTGTAAGCATGTTCCTTTGGGATTACCTGGGCAATCAGACTTAAGATATTGTTGAGGTTAGAAAAACAAGAAGACACTGCCAATGAGACAGTCAGAAGCCTGTACTTGCAGGATGAATGTTGCCCAATTGCTGTTGACCAGAACCCAGTTGATTAGTCCCAGCATAAACAGGAGCCTATTTCTATTCTATAAAATCACTTGAAAAAAAAAGAAATTATTGTTTAAGAAATGAAGATAGGTTTTGACAAAGATAAGTAAGGCATTCAACATAAAAGCAGTTTACTGTCACTAATGATCTATAAATGCCCTATTCCAGAACAGTATAATTCACAAAGTTTTAAAACCCTCTTACTTTGGGTAAGGAGAGTGACAAAGTACAAACTTTAGAAACATGTTGGAACAGGCCTTTAATTATTTCTAGTAGCAACCATAAGCACAATAGGCATTGGCTGGTCCAATAGAACTGTTTGAGAAAGCAAAGTCTTAAGAATAAGAATTGAAAGCTGTATGATCATTGCTTTTTGTCAAACAGATTAACATCATCTTTTCCTACAGAATAATCTGGGCAAAGACAGAAAATTATTTACTTTCTAATTTTTTTTCTAAAGATATTCTCTTATCAAATCTGAAGCTAGCTTTTTTTTAAAATATATTTTATTGAGTTTTTACAGAGAGGAAAGGAGAGAGATAGTTAGAAACATCGATGAGAGAGAAACATCGAACAGCTGCCTCCTGCACATCCCCCACTGGGGAAGTGCCCGCAACCCAGGTACATGCCCTTGACCGGCATCGAACCTGGGACCTTTCAGACCGCAGGCCAACGCTCTATCCATTGAGCCAAACCGGTTTCGGCTGAAGCTAGCTTTTAATTGACACAAAAACATATCTTAAAATGTAATAAATAAATAAATAAATAAGTCACTCAGCCACTGCAAATTTACTTTATAATTAATGTACTTGGCAAAAAATAAGGTTGAGAATATTAGCATGAACTCAAATGGATGATGAATATAAAATGACATAGGTAGTTTAAAATATGTTACTTATACATAAACTATTTACAATACTTATTATCTGATCACTTCATATCTTATATTCCCCTATCAATAATATTTGACCTTACATATCACTCTTCAATTAAAATTAAATCATATAATACATAGATACATAGATATAAAACACATCGTTTAAAATGTCTAATGGCATCTCATGCCTATGGAGTAAAGTCCAACATTCCGTGTAATTTACACTATTGTCTGGTCCAAATATACCTCTTCACCTTTGTTTTCCACAATTATTTTTATTTCCTCTCACCTTTGCTTCTGCTGTATGGTTTCCCTGCTAATCTCACCCGTCATTTTTTAAAGCCTGATAAAATGCATTGTGCCTTTAAAACTTTCTCTGATAACCCAAGGTTAAATAACCTTAACTTTTCCTTCCAAAGCACTCCATCAGATTTATTTCAGCAGATATATACTGAGGCAATGCTGCATCGTGGAAACGGCATTTCCCATACACAAGTATAAAATCCTCATTCTGGATGTCTGTACTGTGCATGCTTAGGCTTGTTACTCAAACTTTCAGATCCTCAGTTTGCTCATAAATACATTTACATATTATTTTATTTAGTTATATCCATATGTGTGATAGTTAATTTTATTTGTAAACTTGACTGCATCACAGAGTGCCCGGATATTTAGATACTAGTAAACATTACCCTGAGTGTGTCCAAGAGGGTGTTTCTGGATGAGATTAACATTAAATCAATATACTGAGTAAAGCAGATGACTTTCCCACTGTGTGTGGGCACCACACAATCTGATGACGACCTGAATAAAAGAGGAGGCTGAGGAACAGAGATTTCATCCCCTCTCTTCCTGACTGCACAGCCTGAAACATCAGTCTTCTCCTGCCCTGAGAATTAAGCCATCAGCTCCCCTGATTCCCAGGCTTTGGGGCTCTGACTGAACTATGCCACTGAATTTCGTGAGTCTTCAATTTGCTCATGGCATCATGGGACTTTTCAGTCTCCATAATTGCATGAATCCATTTTTCATGTGTATATTCTCCTTTTAGTTCTGTTTTTCCGGAGCACCCCGACAGAGGTTTTGATACAAAGAGTGGTTCTAGGGGAACGGAATGTGAAGGATGAGTTTTCTGAATCCGTTCCAGGGGTCTGGAATTAGCTCAATCATCTGATTAGACCTAAAGACACCAAAGACTCCAGTTGCATTAGTAAAGACACAATTGCTAGTCCATGTTGTGAACTGTTTATAAAGATACAAAAGAATATCTCCATTGGATATTCCCAATCAACCACTTTCTAAGAAACAAGGAACTATGTGACTGTGTTCATGATATTTTCTAACATTGTTTTGGAAAACTAATAAATATGATAATCTTGGTTGTTTGCTCCTATTGTCACGGGAAAAAGTGGGGAAAGAAAAGGATGAGCTCAGGAATTAGTATCCCAGCTCCAGTCTGAATAAAAGTCATTGACTCTCACCTTGTAACCAGAGGGATTTATTCTACAGTGATTATCTAACTGATCAAAGTAGGGCATTCTATGTGTGAAGGAGGCATTAGTAATTACTTTGGGATCACAGTTCAAATGTAAGACAGACTGTGTTGGGCAAATGGGCACATATCATCCTGTATGTCTCATGTCGATCTTTAATGTTTCTAACCCTGCTCTGGAAGATACTGTATCATCCTCGGAGTCACCTCCAGTTCTCCAAATCTGTCCCTTCCATGTCTTTACGTCATAATCAGAACTGAATGAATCAAAGTATACAAATTAAGGTAAAAACTAATGGCAAAAAAAAATCTCAAATCTGATCCCAAGCTAAATGAAATATTTAGAATACTTTTAGCCTAGTGCACAAAAATTTGTTCACTTGGGGGTGGAGGGGTGAGGGATGGGGCCAGACCCCTCAGCCCGACCTGCACCCTCTGTCATGTTCCAGGACCCCGGCTGCTCCTGGCCTAGGCACAAGCCTACAGGCTTGGGGTGGCCTGGCTCCCGAGGCCCCATTTTATCAAGAGAACAAAGTCACCATTAGTTACAGCCCTCACCGAACCCAGTACACTGCATCTGTGCATACAACTGCCTCGTTCATGTGCCTGCTTCGCCCTACTGAATTACTAACATCTTGAGGACATAGCTCTGTCTTATCCTGCTCTGGGCTGCCTGATGCCCACCCTGGGAAGTTCCCGCCCTGCTCCCAGTGCCCGGTGCCCCTCTCCCGGCTGCATAGTTCCTGTTCCCAGCAGCCCGGCACCCATCTCCCGGATGCATAGTTCCTGATCCCAGTGACCCAACGCCCCTCTCCCAGCTGCATAGTTCGCACTGGGCAAAGGCGGCCCTGGTTCTCTGTATTTGCCCTGCCACCCGGCTCTTGCCTGCCGCCTGGGTTTTGGATCACCATCAGCGGCAGGCGGCTTCATCCATCCTTCCCCTTTCACATCCCAGCATTGTGCCTACATATGCAAATTAACCGCCATCTTTATTGGAAGTTAATTTGCATATCACCCTGATTAGCCAATGGGAAGCGTAACAAAGGTTACGCAGTCTCTGCTTCATCAGGTAGGCACCGAACGATCCTTCTGCTCTTCAGTCTAATTAGCATATTAGCTCTTTATATAGGACCAGAGACCTGGTGCACAAAAATTTGTGCACTCGGGGGTAAGGGGGGAGTCCTTCAGCCCGGCCTGTGCCCTCTCGCAGTCTGGGACCCCTTGGGAGAAAACGACCTGCTGGTTTAGGCCAGCTCTCGGATGGCAGAGGGCAGGCCCAATCCCTAGGTGCAGCCACGGGTCGGGCTCAGACCAGGGCTGATTGGGGAGTTGGGGA
>NW_006292574.1:226438-249943 GCF_000327345.1 Myotis davidii | reverse complement strand
TCACCTCCAGCTCTGAGATCCTGGCTCCCTGAAAGCAGGTTTCTGGGGTTTTGTTTAGCTTCCATATTTGTTACAGTGTTCAAACTGCAGGTTTAGAGGTCGGCAAAGCAGGCAGGGAACGTTGGAGTCCTCTGTCACTGAAGCAATCAAGCCTCATGTTCGCTTCAAGCTGCCTGGCTGCCGGCTGCCATCTTGGCTGGTAGTTAATTTGCATATTGCTCTGATTAGCCAATGGGAAAGGTAGCGGATGTACAGCTAATTACCATGTTTCTCTTTTATTAGATAGGATATTATATTAAATATCCAGGCTCATGTTTAATTCCTAGCCCTCGAAATTTGTAGGGCATTCATACAAGCACTTTGATGAGAAGTCATCAACCTGTCAGAAAAAATAAGAACTAGATCCTATAAGTGGTTTTCATTTAGCTGCCACTTTTATGTGCATGCGCACTATGGAAGTAAAACATGAGAGGAAAGGATGGGTTCCGTTTGCAGTCCTTCAAAGATCAAATTGTGCTCAACTGTCTGTTTTATTGATATGGAAAAAGTAGCTGGTGGAGGTGGAATAAGTAATGTCAGTATACAATTCACTAGTATAAAAGTTTTAGAAATCACTGATTGGTACAAAAATGGAACCTCCGAGCAAGGATAAGAGCATTAGCAATTGAGCTTCTATCACGCTCTGCTTCCAGGAACATCTGTGCCCCTCAAACTTTTTCTGTACTCAAGGGAAGAGATACAGTGACCTGCTTTAGGAACATTAATTCCAGTATTTTTGTTAGTGTCATTTTCCCCTAGAAATCTAAAGGAAATATCTTGCCTATTTATATAACTAAACACACCCACGACTCACACTTTTTCCCTAACTAAAAAATGATATTTGATCTTCTGGAGCACATGGATTAAACAAACAAAAAAAGTAGCATCTGATCAGCCTGCCTCTGAATTTTTACCATATGAAGGGCTCATTAAGTCTGCAAAGACCTCAAAAGATTGTTTCTGGTTTGGTTTGTTGCTTTTTCTTTTCAATAAAATATTACAGTTGAATCTATTTAAAGGTTAATTGAATTGACTCTTCTCATACAATAGTTGAAAATATGAAGATAATGTTTCTATGTACCAGATTGGCCTACCAATAGCTGTACTTAGAATTGTTCTATGGAGAATTAAAAAAATTAAGTCATTATTTTCTTTCCATTACTTTCAGTGAGCATTTGACTGTATAGTACATATAATGCCAAAAATCATTTCAACACAGTTGCCCACTATAAAAGTTACCATTCAAAAGTACAGCTGAATCCACAACTTGAAAATTAGCCTAATGATCCCACCACCTGTGCAACTGTAAGTGAAAGTAAATGGTCCTTATAAGTAGCTAGAAAATTCAATCACAGGAATTTAATGCTGCTGTGTAACCTGTATTACATCTCCCATGAGGACCAAGTGGTATGATTCAAATTGGCTAAATATTTATTACATGTCACTTCCCCTCCACACTAAATACTAGTAAGTTAGGTGTCTTCAGGAAACTCATCTTCTATTTAAAGAGATCAGAGACATATGTAAAAGACTAGACTACAGGCCAACCCAAGGTTATTGACACAGAAGAAATACATACAAATTGTTGTAGCTATTTAGAGAGAAAGAAATATGCCATGGTAAAAGTCAAGAAATGTGTGGGACAAAGGTATGTGTAGTGAACCTTGAGTAATTGGAATAATCTCCTTTCCAGGAAAGTGGGGAAAAGGTAGTTCAGCTGGAGGTAAAAGTATGCGAAAGTATGCAACATGGGGGTGCTTAGGGAAGGTATGCAACCTAAAGAGAGAATTTATGAAAGACAGATGTAGGTGTGCGTGTGTGTGTGTGTGTGTGTGTGCGCGCGCGCACGTGCACGTGTGCGCGCGTGCACCGAACATGGGTCAAGAACTGCCAAAGATTTACAATGCCAAAATGAAATACTAAAGTTTAAATTAGAAAAATAAAGTCAGTCTTTTGAACAGGAGAATAATAAAATGAAAAGCTTAAAGACTTGAAGTAATTTGTTCAAAGTAACAGAACTAGTAAATGATGAGCTAAAATATAAACTATAGTCTGTTTGGTAAAGGAGCACTGAATGCCAATGTTGGTCGAGTGATCCAGTAAATCAATGAATAAAGGAATATTTTGTGAGTGACTACAATTCGTTAATATGTTCATTTCCTATCCTCAAGGAAATCTGTAATGAATTCATTTTGAAAATTCATCCCTTACACTTTTCTGATATAGGGAATTGAAGGACAGGTTCCCAAGAAAATTAGTGACTTTACAAGATCTCAGGAAATTTCATGGGCTTAGTTACAGTCAAAGATTTCCTACTGCAATTCTTTGCAAAAACTCTGTTTATCTACTTTGTTTTTGTATAGTAGTGATTTCTAAGAAGTTCTTACATTTGATCTCCTTTGATCTTTCAGGCAGTAAGAGCCCTAGAGAAATACTCTAAGGGGCAGTTTGGACTCTTGAATTGGATTTCACTTCACCACAAGTCGATGTGTGATCCAAACAAAATTGAAATAAATGCTAACACAGAAAAGAAAAACAAGCAAACAAGAACTAGCAAATTGTTTTAAAATGTGATAACGTAATTACTATTCAAAGTAATTACTATTCAAAGATAAAATTAATGTTTTGATGAAAATCCCAACATGTTACATGACGCTGAACTTTGAGGCATGATAATAGTCTATTCATTAAGAGGCCGGTAGTCAGAGCTAGAATGTCTGGGTTTAAATATCTGTATGACCTTGGGAAGTCACTTATCCTGTGTGTGCTACCTATGGGATGAGAATAATAACAGTGCTACCCTCATATTGTGAGTATTTAAGAAGTAAATATGGAATATTTAACACAATGACAATTAGTAAATGCTGTACAAATATTTATGAGTTCCCATTATCATTTTAAGTCTCAAGGCATCCTGATTATCCTGGGCCTTTCAATGTAAATAACAATGATAAACACAAAAATGTATTTCCAAGTTTGAAAGATGTTGTGGGGCAGTGTCTGCAGAAAACATGTGGAAGTTATTTTCTGTAGCGTGTGTATGAGCCAGTACCTGAGGGAGAGGCAGGTTTATCTAGAAAATAATTCCTCCCAAAGGAGCCTGTATATTACCACGTCAGGCACAAAAGCTAAGTTTTATGGCTTCCACGAAATACTAAAGTATTTGTTCCTCATAAACACAGGAGCTTGAACCCAGCAATGCAAAGAAAACTCACAGTGAATCTCTGGCAGGCTGGTTAGCACAGAAACACTCCTGTTATCCGTCAGAGGAGCTAGCAGAGAAAAAATCCAGCACTGACAAAACTAACCCTTAGGGGGAAAAATCACATGCCCCTTAGTTTAGTCCTTGTTCTCAGATTTATTTTTTCATATTCAGCAGATTGTAATTTCAATTTCCTAAGAAAATCTGCTTTTGGGGAGAAAATTGAAAAATTACTATGAGATATATTACCACCAGCTCAGCGAACTACAGGAAGAAATGCAGTTGGTAATATTTCTTGACATTTTGCTATAGAAATTATCCATTTTCTCCCAAACTCATGACACCAAGTGATTTCAAATGGAACTATCTAGCAAAGGTGTTGAAGAGCAGAGGAAACACATGTTGAAACATTCCTATTCTGAACAGAGTTCTTCCATTTTCATATCATTTCTTTATTAGTATACCTCTTTATACTTACTGGTAAAATCTGGAGAATAAAGACATATTTTATCTGGGAGATATATGTTTATACTGCCACTTTTAAAAATATCCAGGTTCTTTGGGAGCAAATTTTTAATATTTAAAATAAGATTTACATAAAAGTCTTTAAAATAATATAATGACTCACAGGTGAAGCAATATATGTAGTAGTTCTCTGCAATTTTTAACAGGAAAAAACAGTTGAAGAGGTGTCCTGTCAAAGGTGATATAAACCTTTATTGCTATGAAAGATGACTATATTAACAAAAACATTATAATATGCAGGATTTGTGAATATAAAAACTGTCTAATAATTGAAGATTTCTCACAATTTTTTAAAAAAAACTAGCTATATTTTACCTCACTATTACTATATACCATATTTGTGGTAAATACTTTGTCATTATCTTGTTTCCTCTGAATGACAATCCTCTATAATGAAAGGTTAATATGCAAATCGACTGAACAGCGGAATAACTGGTCACTATGATGTGCACTGACCACCGGGGGGCAGATGCTTATTGCAGCAGCTGTCCCCTAGTGGTCAGTGTGCTCCCATAGGGGAGTGCTGCTCAACCAGAAGCAGGGAGGCAGATATCCCCTGAGAGGTCTTGGACTGTGAGAGGGAGCAGGGTGGGCTGAGGGAGCCACCTCCCCCCCCACACACACACCAGTGCAAAAATGTTGTGCACAGGGCCTCTAGTTTATATGGAAAGGAGTATATTTTCTTCCTTTTACAAAGAAACAAACACATAACTAAGACACGGACAGCAAATGAACTTGCTCAAATGCCTTATGGTTTTAATAGCTTATTTGCCATTAAACACAATATTTTGAAGTAGGCTGATTCCAAGGCTAAAGAAATACACGACTTCATCTCTGAGAGCTTAAACTTAACGTGTTAGGCAGAAAAGGTTCACTGAAAACTGCTGAGAACACAACTTGTAACGAGGAAAAGACCTTCTAGGTCAGTGTGCAGAAAATAACTGAGTGGGAAAAAGAGAGAGAGAGAGAGATCTTGTGGTCAGGTTGGGCACCCACAAGGCTGTGTGATGATGTAGGACTGAGGGATACTGAATAGTAGCACTGAATACTCCTACGAGATTTTGATAACACCTCCTACAAGCAACTTCATGGGATAGGTACATTGTTATCCTCACTTTACAGATAGAGACACTAAAAAATAATAATAATAAAGTCCTGAAACCATCTTTAGAATAATGGTATAGTCACATGTGGCTCATTCTACATTTTAAGTTTTCAATGTAATTATCATAAAAGATTTAAAATTTATATATATGAAACTAAAGCATTCTCTGTCATTACTATAAGAAAATTACATTGTCAGAGATAATTTACTTTGAAATAGAAGTAATGAATAACTATCTGAAGATGTTTCCAAAAAGGCTTTTTCCCCCAAATTGGTATATTCACGTTTCAATTAAAGAGATTTTCTTTAATAATAGATTTTTGCCTTAGACCCTATATTTATTTCCTACTTAGCTCTCCAAAGATAGCCAAATACAGGCATACCTCAGATATATTGTGGGTTAGAATCCAGACCACCAAAATAAAGTGATTATCACAATAATAATTTAAAAAAGAAACTAAAGCTTTTTAATGATGCAGTAATCATCCAAGGCTGACAGCTAGTAAGAGATGAAGCTGGGATTTAAAGCCAGGCCTATTAGATTCTAGGGCCGATGCAAACACCAAGCCATACTGATCTCATTATTTTATGTCTATAAACTGTTTTGAGCCTCACAACATCCTTATGAAATACATTAAGACTTGGAGAGGTTAAGAGATGATACAATCCTATATAATAAAAGGCTAATATGCAAATAGACTGAACAGTTGAACAAGCAGAACAACCGAACAACCAGACAACTGGTCGCTATAACATGTGCTGATCGTCAGGGGGCATGTATGGAACATGGCGGGCATTGGCCACGGTGGAATGGTGGAGCAGGTGAGTGGGGGTGCCAGTCCAAGGTGAGGCACGGGTCACTGTCATTGGGATGAGCCTCTGGTGGTTACTGAAAATTCTTTGCACTCGTGCACCAAAGTCCTGCCCAGTGCTCACACCTGCTCCTGGTGCCAGAGCTGCCAGTCTCACCCACTCCTGGTGCGTGGCACCAGTCCTGATCACTCAGCGCAATCAGCAGGTACAAGCAGTGGCTGCTGGCCCTGATCACCCTTGAGGGCTTCTCCACCTCCCCCTGCTCCTAAGGGGCGATTGGGGCAGCAGCTACCACTTGCACCCATTGACAGTGCCAGCCCTGCTCACACCTGCTGCTGGCCTCAGCCCCAATCACTCCACATCATCAGTGGGTGCAAGTGGGGCCAGTGCTTTCAGCGCATTGGAATGGCAGCGGCAGGAGCAGGGCCGCAGGCAGACAGGTGACCTGGGGCCATGGCAGGAGGGGCTGGGTTGGGGCACGGAGAATGAGCTGAGACACACCCCTGTGCCTACCACAGCCTCGTGGCCCACAGTTCCTTCCAAGGTGCACAAATTCGTGCACTGGGCCCCTAGTTTCATATAATTGGGATTCAAATCCAGGTTTGCTTATGATGATGGACAAAGTTCTATAAGATATGCAATTGAATTAAATTACTATCAAAGCAAATGATTGAGCCAAGAAAGTATCTAACCTTTCTGCTTTATGAAGGATCAGTTTCAGTTCTAAGGTCAAAAATTCCTTTAGGGTGGTTTCAAAGTTTGAAAGAGTTGCTATTTAGTTTTCTCATCTAAGATCAGTTTCTAGTTTTCATCTTTTTTAAAAAAAATATATATTTTATCGATTCTTTACAGAGAGGAAGGGAGATAGAGAGTTAGAAACATCGATGAGAGAGAACCATCGATCAGCTGCCTCCTGCACATCCCCCACTGGGGAAGTGCCCGCAACCCAGGTACATGCCCTTGACCGGAATCGAACCCGGGACCTTTCAGTGCGCAGGCCGACGCTCTATCCACTGAGCCAAACCGATTTTGGCTCTACTTTTCATCTTATAGTTCTCAGGTATTGCTTATTGTTTAGTTCACTGGGAGGAGACTTTCTGAAATAAAGGAATTAATTGGCATTTGATTTTTTTGTATGTGTTGTTTTTGCAAAAAAAGAATAAACATTCCACAAAACTATTTTGTATTTCTCATGCTATTTTTCTATGAATTACAGTAGGATTTCTCAGCAAAAACCTGCAATGCCCAAACCAGCTTAGGTTAGACTGTCCATGTCTATGCTATCCTTCACACACTGAACAATGAAATAACCATACCATGTTATAGCAGGACCCAGCATTAGTGTTCATGGGTTTACATATGGCATACAGAGATTAGAGACTAAGGGTAAATCAATATTAGAAAAGCAGAAAAAAAATAGCAATGTTTCTGCTTGTTGGACTTGGTGCTTAACAACATAGATCTTTCTTCCTTTTTTCTTTCTTCAGGATTTGGAGGTTGCACAGCTGTTTGTTCAAGCACACCACGCTGTCTGTGGCTGACATGTCCTTCCCTCAGATAATAATTGGTTTTGGCTTCCTGCCTACTAACCACTGCAAGCACAATTTAGAATCTGACTCCAACACTTGACTCCAAGTTTCCTTGATTTACTTTTTCCCAGAACAGAACTTTTTGTTGCTATTCCTAAACTCACATTTCAAATAGTGTACTGAAAGTTTAACCAGTATTAACTCATAACTTTTAAGTTCTGTTGAACATTGTAGAATGGCTATAAAACTAAACATGCACAAAAACTTATTCAAATTTCTTTCTATAAATTAGCATTCTTTTAAATTTCTATTGGGAATGGAAAATGCTCTCTAGTTGTTCCTTGCCTTCTCAGAACTACAGCAGATATCACAATGGATCCTGACTTTCTGGTTTTCTTGAGCTTGAACTTGGCGGTCATGTCCAGGTGCTAATTCTGGATGAATTTATTATCCTTGCTCTAGTTCAGTGATGGCAAACCTATGACACGCGTGTCAGAGGTGACACACGAACTCATTTTTTTGGTTGATTTTTCTTTGTTAAATGGCATTTAAATATATAAAATAAATATCAAAAATATAAGTCTTTGTTTTACTATGGTTGAAAATATCAAAAAACTTCTATATGTGACACGGCACCAGAGTTAAGTTAGGGTTTTTCAAAATGCTGACACATCGAGCTCAAAAGGTTCGCCATCACTGTTCTAGTTCATGCTAGAAAACCCAACACAAATAAGAGACATGACATGGCTAAACTGAAAAACCTCAGTTCTAGGATCTTAGAGGAAGGATTAGTTGTGCAACTACAATCACACAGAATCAGTAACTTTTACATCAACATAGCCTTTCTCTTTATGCCAAAGCCGAAAAGTCCTAATGATTCTTCCTGATGCAAAATTACCCACAAATGTACGGGTTTGTTTCTGGCTTCTCAATTCTGTTGCATTAATTTATATGACTATCCTTTAGGCAAGCAACACACTTTTTATTACAGCAGCTTTTCAGTAAGTTTTGAGATTGGGAACTGTTGGTCCTCCCCTCCAACTCTGATCTTTTTTCAAGGTCATTTTGGCTATTCCGGGCCCCCTACCTTTCTTATGTAGATTTAGGATTAGCTTGTTAATTTCTACATAAAAGAGTCTGGGATATGATAGTGACAACATTGTGTATTTCCTCTCTTATAGATTGCTGCAGATGTTTGCAATTTTTCAAAGTATAGTTTTGCAGTCATGTTCATGAGGTATATTGGTCTGCCTTGTCCTTTTCTTTAATTGATTCTGTCAGGTTTTGGTGTCATATTCGTTAGGCCTCATAAAACTTGGTGGGGCCGAAACCGGTTTGGCTCAGTGGATAGAGCGTCGGCCTGCGGACTCAAGGGTCCCAGGTTCGATTCTGGTCAAGTGGGGGATGTGCAGGAGGCAGCTGATCGATGTTTCTCTCTCATCGATGTTTCTAGCTCTCTATCTTTCTCCCTTCCTCTCTGTAAAAAATCAATAAAATATATTAAAAAAAAAACTTGGTGGGATGTAACCCACCTTCTCTATTTTATGACATTATGTAAGGTTGGCAATGTTTCTTATTTTAAGTATTTAATAAAATTTACCAGTAAAACCATCTCATGTTGGAGTTTCCTTTTTTTATTTTCTAAAGATACTTTATTCTCCTTTATGATATGATTCATAACCGTATCACTTGTCTATATGAAAAATTATTATGAAGGAGCTAGAGCCTCCCAAAGCTACCATTTCTTGGAGCAGCCATTGTCTCACCATACAAAAAAAAATCTGAGACCATCCAACGGGACTGCCCAAAAGCCACTCCAAAATCTCCTGTCCTCTGCAGCTGTACTAAAATAAGGAAGCACCAATGTGGAGACTATTTAAATTCCCAGTCTCTCAGTGCTCAGGAAAGTTTTTCCTGAACTGGTCATAGAGAAAGGGGCAAATCTGGGGAGAGGGGTGAAGGTCCTTGAGGCTTTTTTATAGAAAAATATTGACAATAGATTTAAAACATTAATACATATGGGGCTATTTCAATTTTCTATTTCATATTAATTTTTAAATTTTATTTTATAGAGAATTTGTCCATTGCATTTAAGTTTAAATAAATAAAGATTTTTTTTTTAAATTCTCTTATTATCCTTTTCAATCTCTAAGCTCTGTAGTGATGTCTCATTTTATTCATGATACTGATAATTTATGCATTGAAACTTACACCAATGCTTCTAGGGCTTTTATTCATTTTATTTAGCAATAAAAATGTTTGGCTTTGTTAATTTTCTCTATTAGCAATATGTTCTTTAGGTTACCCCATTCCTTTTTACCTTTATTATTTCCTTCCTTCTATTAATTTGCCTTTAATTTGCTTATTTTTTCAACCTCATTGTGGAAGTTTAGTAACCAATTTTAAACTTTTCATTTTTTCTAATAGAACTTTACATTTTAAAAGTTTCGTTTAAATACTATTTTATCAGTATCTCTAAGATCTTGATATGTTTCTTTTATTGATTCAAAATATTTTCAAACCATTAGTTATCCAGATATGTATTACTTAATTCTCAATTATCTGAAGCTTTTATATTTATTTTGTTTTTATTTCTGATTTAATTATATTAATCGGTCATAGAGCATGGTTTAAAATTTTGAAATTTAATTCTAAAATATATCAATATCTATTTCACGAGAAAGATGCTTTCTTATAAACTCACACTACTTTTATTAAAATCCACAAATGATATTGACACAATATTATCTAATCTTCGAACCATACTTATCACACTAGTTATCCTGTAAAACCAAAAACAAACAAAAAACTGGATGCAGTTTCCATCTAGGATCACATATTGTATTTGGTTGTGATAAAACCTCATTCTTTAATCTGGAACAGGTTTTCAGTCTTTCTTTTTCTTTCATGACCTAGGTGTTTCTGAGAACAGTCCTGAATTTGCAGAAAATCACCAAAATTGTATTTTCTGGTATTTTTCATGACATCATTCAAATTATGCATTTTGAGTACAGCATACAAAAGTGATGTTATCTGTTTTTCAGTGTATCCAATCAGCAGAGATATGTTAGCTTTATCTTATTAATGGATTTTTGAAAATCTCTCACATGCAGTAAAATTTATGTGTTCTGTTGTCCCTAATTCCTGAGTTCTTACTCATTACTATTAGGTTTTTAGGCTCCAAATTATTGTCTGAACTCTAGGAATAAAGATCTAATTGGTGCTAAACCACCATTGTCCTTTCTCAAACTTTCAAGGAGTACCTAGTTATATTAGCCTTTAATGCTTTTTAAGATCTGATGTAAATATATCATCATAGATGTATTTTTGTAACTTAAATGGTCATACGTTTCTTGAATGTCTATATACTTACATGTAAAATTATTTGATAATTTCAATACTTTCCTTCTCAAGCCTTACAAAACTCCTTTCCCGCCCACTACAAAAACTCTCCATGAGCTTTTCACTTTATACATTTAATTACATCTAGAATGAGCTTGTTACCAATTTCACTTACTGAAATCTTAGCCATTCCCCTAGCCCAGTGGTCGGCAAACTGCGGCTCATGAGCCACATGCGGCTCTTTGGCCCCTTGAGTGTGTCTCTTCCACAAAATACCACATGCAGGAGCACATGTACAGTGCGACTGAAACTTAGTGGCCCATGTGCAGAAGTCAGTATTTTGTGGAAGAGCCCCCACAATAACGTTTTAATTCTGTTTCTTTGTTACTAATGTTGTGGCCCCACTCCATAACAAAGAAACAAAATTTCCATAGGATGTGGCCCAGAAATCAGGATTTTAAAAAGATTCCCAGGTGATTCTAATGTGCAGCCAAGGTTGAGAACCACTGCCCTAGACCTATTTCAATTACCACCTGTATAAAACACCCTTTTAAAATTTCTCTAGTTCTTTTCCCCTAAACTATCATACTGTCAGAATTCCCTATACAATAAAAGAGAAACATGTAAATTGACCGCCCCTCCACTACGCCCACCAGCCAATCAGGAGTGAGTATGCAAATTAACCTCATCGACTCTAAGGAGACTGACAGCAGGTAGGAGGCAGCTCCCAGAATGGCCTGTGTGGCCATTGCTACAGGGACCAGGGAGCAGGTAAGCACAGCTGCAGGCAGCTCCCAGCACAGCCTGCTTGGCCATTGCTGTGGCGACCAGGGAGCAGGCAAATGTGGCCCGCAGGCAGCACCCAGCACGGCCTGCTTGGCAGTCCTGTGGTGTGGAGCAGGCAGGCCCTGCAGAGAGCAGAGAACCACAGGAATCGGGCCTAAGCCATCAGTAGGACATCCCCTGAGGGCTCCCAGATTGGAGAGGGTGCAGGTGAGGTTGAGGGACAACTCCCCCATGCACGAATTTCATGCACCGGGCCTCTAGTTTTTATAATAATCTATATATATAAAAGCCTAAATGACCAGCTGACCGGCCAGTAGCTATGATATGCACTGACCACCAGCGGGCAGATGCTCAACGCAGGAGCAGAAACCACAGGCATGGAAACAGAACAGACTGATAAATCTCAGAAGAAAGAGGGGAGATGGAGGGCGGGAAGAGATTAACCAAAGATCTTATATGCATACTAGAGGCCTAATGCATGGATTTGTGCACCAGTGGGGTCCCTTGGCCTGGCCTGTGCCCTCTCACAATCTGAGACCCCTTGGGGGATATTGGAGAGCCAGTTTCAGCCTGATCCCTGCAGGCCAGGCCGAGGGACCCCACCAGTGCATGAATCCGTGCACCAGGCCTCTAGTTATATATAATACTATTATTCAATCAACTATGAAGTCTTGTGCTAAGGCAGGCAGAATGTATAAAACTAGTGGTTAAGAAAATGTGACCAGAAGTCAAATTGTCTGTGTCCAATCCCAGGATGACCACCTTTCACTATTTAGGCTTGGGAGCTCCTTCACTTCTCTGTGCCTCATAGAGGTTCCTAAACATTTAACCATGTGTCTATTATAAGGTTTCCGTTTTAAAAATATCTTGCAAAGAAGTCAGCACAGTAGCTAGAAGACAGTACGTGTTCAATAAACAAGAACTATCATTTTTATGATGATTCTGCTTTCTTTCTTTTTTCAAATATATTTTATTGATTTTTTTTTACAGAGAAGGAGGGAGAGGAATAGAGAGTTAGAAACATCAATCAGCTGCCAAGGTACATTTGACTGGAATTGAACCTGGGACCCTTCAGTCCACAGGCCAACACTCTATCCACTGAGCCAAACGGGTTAGGGATGATTCTGCTTTCTTAATACCATACTTATATGCTCTATCTTCACCATTACATTCTCTCTTCTCTGCTTTTCTGTTGCAATGTTCTTATTTGAAAATATATTCTCAGGACAGTTTTCTGAGCCTCACGCTGCCCAAGTTACTCTCTAATCATTACCGATATTGCAGTGGTCTTTCTCAAGTACAAAGTTCATCCTGCTTCTCAAGTACACTATTGCCTAAAAGCTTTCAGAGCGTTCACATGTGGCATTACGTAAAGATAAGCTTCCTCAGCGTGACTTACCTTGTGCTTCCTGTTTGCACTTTGCTTTCGCTCTGCAGTTATACCACTTGTCTTTGCAGATGGGTCTGCCTTTTTCTGCCCTGCCATTTTATCGGCATATTCTCTATCCTTCCCTTCTACTAACTCCAATGGAGGAATCCTGCCCACATTCCAAGTTTCTCAGAAACATCATCTTCCTGATAGTTTCTTTTGAACTAGGTGAAGCCAATCATGTCTTCACATCTGCTTGCCCTTCCACATTCTGACGAACAGAGAACCTGTAACTTTACTGCTCACTTACTCCATCCTTATTAGTCAGTCATGCACTTGAAGATAAGAACTGTATCTGATATTGTGCAATATACCTAGAGGTTTGAAGAATCTCACCAGATGTGACAGGCTTCATTGCTGCTCACGTGCCACTAGAATGGTGCAATTCTACTGTGCCCCAAAAGGATGAGAACTGGAATACTGTAGGAGAGAACTATTTACTACAAAACCACTACCTACCATGTTAGACTACCAGCTCCTTAAGGAAAAATAATACATTCTATCAATCTGTGGATATTTTTTAAATGTTGCCCATAGCATTTATGCAGTAAATGTTTTTTAAGATAAGTGAATAAATGACCTTCAATAGCAATGCAAATAATGATGGTGACATCAATAAAATAAACTAGGTCAGAAGACTTTATTTAACTGAAAAGTTGGTTGACTCACTTCACTTTGATGTGCCATTTCTTAAATCTCAGTAGTTTCAATGTAGGAAACATTCATTATTATCTGGTGGCTCTACCCTAGAGTCTAATAAAAATAATCCTTGGGATTTTGCCAAACCCTTCCTCTGTTATTATCCTATTTCTAAATAGTGTAACTTGCTATGGTAGGACATTGTCATCTATAAACATTATTCATGTGTGAGGTGGTTTAATAGCACTTACTTTTTTTTCTATGTATAATGAAATGTCATGTTTTTACACCATGCTAATTATCTTCAGTGTATACATTTTAATACTTTTCCAGCCTCACTGAACACAAACCCTCCTCCAAGCTAACATAACATTTGTGCATTCAATTATATATCTGTAGAAAAAATATTGTTACTGAGTTTCCACCCTGGATTCCTTCCAGTGGTTGTCAGGCCTGTATTCTTGGCCCCAATGAATGTGTCATGAATAGGTAGAACCTTATGGAAAGTGGTGTGAGAGATATTTAAATCTGCCTGATTTGAAACCCTAAGATTTTCCAGAGGATATGAAAAGTACAGTAAAAAAATAAAATTACAGAATTTTTCCTAAATGTCATGTGTGAGTTTCCTATATTAAAATACAGTAATCCAAAGAGGAAAAGTATCTAAACATTTTTAACAAAATGAACAATATTCCATGAGATACTCTTCCCTCTGATATTTTATTTCAGTGATTTAAAATTAGCCCTAACCGGTTTGGCTCAGTGGATAGGGCATTGGCCTGTGGACTGAAGGGTCCCAGGTTCGATTGCGGTCAAGGGCATGTACCTTGGTTGCGGGCACATCCCCAGTAGAAAATGTGCAGAAGGCAGCTGATCGATGTTTCTCTCTCATCAATGTTTCTAACTCTCTATTCCTCTCCCTTCCTCTCTGTAAAATAGCAATAAAATATATTTTAAATTAATATGACACAACTGTTACATAACTTCTACCAAAGTAATCAGGCTACACACAAAATAACATAAAGATAATAACAGTTTTTGACTCTTTACATGTTTACTTTTAAGTATTTAGAGGTAAGTTATAGGCAGTGTAGTCCAGGGAAAGATAGAATAATGAAAAGTTCTTTATTCTTTCCCAATAGGGACCTCTTTTCTATTCAACAACATGAGTACCTTCATTTCTCTGAGGATCAAAATGGGAGAGCAATAACATAACATAACATAAACAGAAATAACATGCTTCAGCAAAGAGACATATGTAAAATTTAGCTCTCAATATTCAGGGAACAGATGTTATTTTTAAGCAAAATATGGATATTCTAAATATGGATATTTAGAATTTTAGTATTCTAAAATTAAATGAATTACCTTTAATTAACATTACACTGACTATAGTCTACAAATACAATTTATTAAAACTGAAAAGCACAGGGAAGGACATTAATTTTGTAAACCCCAATATATTAGAAACTATAAATAATATTAATCAGTAGCTCTTAGGTTAAAAATTAACATATTATAGAGATTACAATATAATTAGAATTAAATATTAAGGAAAACCTCTTCAAGACAAAATCTGTGAGATGGACAGAATAAACTTTTGTACATTACACATTACACACAAATTTACTCCTTTGTGTACATTTAGAAAGTAAATTATTAAAAATATAAATAAAGAGCTAAGTATTTTTTTTCTAAAGCAACTGAGCAAGTATCAAAATCAATAAATAAAAAGAAGGAAGCTTACATTAAAGAAAGGATGAACCAAAGAAGAAAATAAATAATAATTAACAAAGCTAAATAATAATCCAGCACTGGGTTTTTGAAAAGATTAATTAATAACTAATAATATAGAAAAGTTATCAAAATTGATCAAAATATGCAATAAATAAATACATTACAAGGATAAGTCCAGAGACAGCAGTTTGACAGAAGAATAAAATATTGCCAACTATAGAGTAATAAATTTGGTAATATTTGGCCAAATAGATAAATTTCTGGAAGAGAATAAAATGATCTGATTCTTTAAGAAGAATTGGACCAATAAACTTTAAAGCAATCGAAATAATCAAGGAATACCTCTCTACCACAGAATAAAATATACAGAACACTTTTCAAGGAGGTTTTTCGCAAACATTCAAAAAATAGAAGCTCTGTTTTATAGAGGGTATTTTAGAATATATAAGAGCAATGGGAAGCTGATCCATTTATTTTATAAGACTCAAAAATTAAATTACAAGCCAATCAGTCTCATTACAATGGACATAGACATTGTAAATAAAGAGTACTTATAAATCTAACTGCATAGTACATCAGGATCAAATAGTTTCATACCAGAAATACAAGAATGATTCAGGATCAGACACTCCACTAATAGAAATGATATTAATGGAGTAAAAAAACAACATCTCGTAATTATCTTATATTTTCAGGATAAACATACTATAATATTATTTATCTATTTATAACACAGCTTTCAGGAAACTAAAATAATAGGAAAACTCAATAAATGGATAAAACAATCGCTAGAGCAAACATCCTAATGCTAATGGAAAAACTAAACTTATTTCCATTAGTATTCAGGGATGCCATGGTCTGAATATGTGTGTTCCCCCCGGCCCCCAAATTCTTATGGTGAAATCCTAAGCCCCACAGGGGATAGCATTAGTAGGTACAGCCTTTGGAAGGTGCTTATGTCATGAGGCTGGAACCTGATGAAATAGGCTGCAGAGAGACCCCTAACCCCTTATACCATGTGAATACAAAGAGAGAAAAAGTCTGCTATGAGTCAGGAAGGTGACCCTCACCTGATCATGATGGCAACCTGCTCTCAGGCATCCTTGTCCCAGAACTGTAAGCAATAAATGTCTGCTGCTTTTAAGCCACCCAGTGTGTGGCATTTTGTTATAGCAATCTGAATGGGCTTGGCCAACTGGCTTGACAAGAAGGCCCACTTAAGTTCATGGTTCAAGTTTAAAACCATGAGTGGCAAAAACTAACATAGTATACATAGTTCTCTGACCCAATATAATTGATCAATTCAGTGCAATACCTATAATAAAACCAGTGTTTTATTTTTAATAAACTTAATAAAACCTATTTATGAAGAAAGAGACCTCTAAAGAATTAAGTTAAGTTTGGAAAAGGACAAAGAGAAAGGAAGATCATTCTATTAAATATTCAAACTCATTTAAACATAATTTTTATAGATGTGATATTGGTTGAAGAATAGAAAAGTAAAAGGATGGAGTAGACAGATGATATATGGAAATCTGATACCTGATAAAGGTAAACCACGTGGAAATAATGTACTGATTAGTAGATGGTATTCGAGAAAAACTGTGCTGCTTCTTTATCCTATGCCATATATATATAAAAAAATAAGCCGGTTTACTACTTTATATCATTTTTAAACTATACTCCATTGGATTGATGAAAACCATGACATTTTAGGGATGTATTAAAGCCAGAATATTATTAAACTATTAAAGTGGGGGTAGGTACTAGCAACAAAAGTAGGAGACTATATTTTTGGCCAAAGGGAAATGTCTTCTTAACATGCAAAAAACATAAAGCAAATGTTGATTTTAACTACATAACAAGTAAATTTTTCAGTTCAATCAAAGGGTACATTAGACAAAGTCAAGAGACAAATGCTAACCTGAAAAAAATAGTATTTGCAAAACTAAACCAATAAAAGATACATATCTATTAAATTGAATCACATTAAATTACCATGGCAATTAGAATCCACTCAACCACAAAAATGCAAAAATTGAAAAGCACCATAACATCAAGTGTTGGCTAGAATGGACAGAGACAATGAAAAAAGTTTTGTTGGCAGGAGTGGAATTTTATATGTAAAGTCATTTTGGAAAGTATTATTGAAATTTAGGATACATTTACAAAATGAATCAGTGACCTGCCTCCTAGGTATAAGTCCCACAAAAAATCCCACAAAACTATATATAAAGATAGGTATGAAAAACAATGTCATCAAGACATTCTGGGAGCAGACAGTTGGATGCAGCTCAGTTTTCCATAACTTGGAAATGGATTTATAAATATGGTAGATACATGTTGTGTAATACTCCTGTAAATGCAACAATAAAAATAAAGAAATATATACAGCAATATCGATGGAGCTTAAAAATAAAGAGCTGAATGAGAGAAATAGGGAAATAAATAAGATCTTTTACATGATACTATTGAAAGGAATTTTAGAGACAAAAACAGGCAGATTTAGGGAGTCTTAGAGATAAAGAGGGTCCATGGGGGAGGAATGCATATTTGAGGGCTTGGAGCCGCCAGAAGGCATACATTCACAGAGAACAGAAAAATGCCACAGGGTAAGCCGTGAGAAAGGCATACACTCAGGAGGCGAGGATAAAGAAAAGTCACAAGATATCAGGAAGAAGGAAACATGCTTTCACAGAGGATAGAAACATGTCATATGCTGGAAAGAGGGGAACATATTTTCACAGGAGATAGAAGAATGTTGCAAGATAAGGGGGAGAGACAGAAGGGAGCACAACATGGGCTTTGAGCTTTGAAACTGATACTATGTAGCAGAGTGACCAATGAGGAAAGCACAGGAGCCCTAAATTAAGAAGGGTCCAATTAGAAAGGGCTGGGTTCAAACAAAGAACTACAGCATATACAAACCAGAGACAAAGGGACAATGAGACAGATTTTTAGATTTTAGATTTTTGGATTTTGATTCCCCCCCCCCGCCCCCATTAGAAAGAGAGAAAGAGGAAAGGCTTTTTTCCATTTGGAGGATCCTCCCCAAGTGGTCCCCTTTGGGGACACCCCTGCCCAGAAGGAGTTTGTATATCCTTCCAATAAACTTCCACATTTTTATAAAGAAGCCTTTTTGTCTAAGAATTTACACTTTGTCTTCGTCAGACAAGACCCTGCGAGAAGAAGTCTGCACTCTGAACCCCACATTTCACTATTTACTATTAACTTTACTCAAATTGATCGAAAACACATAATTACAAATAATACCACCTAATGTACAAGGATGTGCTCTTATGCAAGGCATATTTGCAAACCATTGGAGTGATTTGATCACAGTAGACTGGGTAATTCCTATGAACACTTTCATTTAGAAAAATTACACTGAATGGACACATTTTCACTGAGAAAAACTAGATTGAGTGGATAATATTTTTAAAAGCCTGATTAACGGTGTAAGAGAGATATCAAGGCAGAAAAGGATTATGGTACTTAGAACTTGGCAGCTCATAGCTTTTAGTATAATCAAGTAGCCAAATGGCTGGGAGTACAAAAATTAAAATTTACAACCTTAGAGAGGTTTGCACATAAGATTGCACATTTCAGTCGGTGTTTTGGGAGACAGAGCTGTGGTCACCAGGCTGGTATGATCCCACTCAAGCTCCAATCTGCTCCAAGAAATGCCAAACTGAGGAACAGATGTACGCTGCCCCCAAGCCAGGTAAGTCTAAAGACATCCCGATTTACAAGTTATAACAGCAATGGCCATTCCTCAGCATAATCCTGCAATTATAGGGAGAAGGCTTTGAAAATTTCTGTAGCTCAACATGTTATTGGATTCTCTAAAAAGTACTCATATTACTCTAACAAAATTTCTCAATAAGTGCAAAATTTCACCAAATGGATCCTACATAAACAAATAGAATGCCTACACCAGAATCTAACCAAAGTCCTCTTCTGCCATCTAATGATAAATTTGGATAATGCAGACTTGAATTGATATGATTGCTAAATTCAGAGTGTTTGATGAACTATGATAAAGGATGGATGCAGTCAGAAGTGTTGCAATAATTTTGTCTCCAAAATGCACAACCATAATCACTTTTCAGTAAATGTTTGCCTAACAATGGATATCTCAGAAATTATTTATAAGAAATCATTGAAAATGTCTGAAGGAACCACAAAGAACTAATTTAGAGAAAAAAATCTGGAAGTCCAATGCAATCATACACTTTTCTTTCACCCAGTCATTCATATATTTTTTTATTATTTTTACTAGAGGCCTGGTGCACAAAATTCATGCATGGGAGGGGGTCCCTCAGCCTGGCCTGCACTCTCTCCAATCTGGGACCCCTTGGGGGACGTCTGACTGTCTAAACCAGTAGTCAGACACCTCTCTCGCAATCCAAGACCACTGGCTCCTAACCACTCACCTGCCTGCCTGCCTAATGCCCCTAACTGCTCTCCTGCCTGCCTGGTCACCCCTAACCCCCTGCCAGCCTGATCTCTCCCCTAACTGCTCTCTCCTGACGATCTGATCACCCCTAACTGCCTCTGCCTTGGCCCCCACCACAGTGGCTTTGTCCGGAAGGAAGTCAGATATCCAGAAGATGGCCGGTTGACCCGGTCTAATTAGCATATTACCCTTTTATTAGTATAGATAGATTATATAGGATAGGATTGCTTAAATGAGGAGGGGGGGCTTTCAGCCGCAGGAGGAGATGCTCTTGGCAGACAAAAATATATAATCCCTATATCTGAAAACACACAATCCCTATATTTGGACTGATAGACAGCCATATGCACTATACTGCCAAACCGGTTATTCAAACATTGAATCGCTTATAAAATGTGTTTTCCATTTTCAATTATGTATCATAGCAATGAAATTTTAAAAGTATGCCTTAAATCAAGATTTTGCACACTTTAAAGTTTCGGGGGGTTTCTTTCTAGTTTGTTTTTTTAATTATTATATCTTTCTAATATTTTCTTATATTCTTTCATTATAGTTTCTGTTTTAATAAAGCTTATTGAGTGACTCCATCACTGAAAATGCCATTAAAAATACTGTAAATTTTCATCAACTTGGAAAATTTAGGCTAAGTAAAATTAATTAATCACTTGATTTTTATAGCTCTGTTCTAGTAATTCATTTATATGCACATTTTCTCAAATTATTTCTTCTCAGAGATTTGGGGAGTAAATAAGTTATATTAACTTAAATCAACAAATATTATTATAATGTTGATTAAAAATATAGTAATGACTTTCCCTAAGAAACATAAAAAACACACAAATTTATAAATTGATAAGTTATGACCTCCAAAATCCAGAGATTTTTGAGAGACAGCAGCACAAAGAAGAGTATGGAGCTGCCAAAATTCACATAGAGGAATATGATTCAGTGAGAAAAATAATTAAAGTTTAAATAGCATTTGCAATTTCTCATTAAGGTGCATAAAATATATATACATGTTTATACACATATTTTATATATTTATAAATACACTTATATGCACATAATTTTTAATGTGAAGTGACTGTATTAAAAATGGAGAATATGTGTTACATAGTTTATCTAAAATTGCAAATGTTAATTATTTCCTATGTTATTTCCTTAACATATATATACTTACATATATATAAATATACATATGTAATATAATCTAAGATAACATAATATGCTCCTTCTAAAATAACAAAATGCCAATAATCACTGTCACCTTTTTTATATTAAAATTTTATATTTACCTAGAGTTGAATTAAAAACACCTTGGTCACATATTAGCTTTCTCAACTACTCCCCTCCAAATATAGCTTAGCATATTAATTCAGTTACTTACTGTAAAAATTCCTATTCAATTTAAATTAAAAAGAAAACGTGGTTGAAGCATTTATGCTTTAATACCATGCAGTCCAATATGGTAGCCTCTAGCCAAGCATGGCATTGAACTTGTAATTTCAATTAATAAAAGTTGAATAAAATTAAAAATAAATTTTCTGATTTGAATGAGTCACATTTCACTGATATAGAATATCCCCACCCATTCTGCTGGGTAGTTTTGGTTTAAAGAGAGAGATACATGCCAACAATGAATTACAACACAATATGACAAATATTACAAGCACATATAAGGTGCTATAGTAGCAAAGAACAGGCAGGCACTAATTTGAATAAAGTGAATGAAGTCAAGAATAGCTTCAGAGAACAGATAAGCTTAAATTTTAAAAAAGAATAGAAATATAAATCAATCTTTGTTTTAGGTTCTGCAGAACTGGCAGAACATAACTACTCTGTATTGATCTAGATCTTACTCTTTTAGGAATAAAGGCCAATCCTTCAGTGGAGAGAAGGAAAGTGCATATAAATTATGCCAAAATTTCATCAACATTGTTACAATAAACTATGTAATTGTCAGAAGGCTTTCACCATGGTAACACAACATGAGTGGACATTGTTTTGCCCATTTGTAGTATGAAACACCTTCTCAAGATAAAATAGTATGTTGATTTAACAAACCAACAAAAATAAAAATTTCCTGGTATCAAAGTGTTATATAATATATAAGAACTATATATTTCAGAATATATTTCTAAAAGCTGCTTTATGGGATCACCTGGAACTGGGAAATAACATTTTCTAAAGCAAGGCTCATTAATGATATTAGCTTTGGTAAATACAAAATGCAAATGAAAAATATGCATTGCTGTTTAATTTTTTTTGATAATCACCTTCCCTTTTACTACAGAATGTTTTGTTAAATTAGATGGGGCTCCATGTGTTTTTCTTTTTCAGAGCACTCACGTTTTTAAATATGTTCTTCTACCTAATTACATAAAGGTTATCAATAGCCGGGCTCCCTGAGACAAGTGACAAAGTACTCCGTTTCTGCTTCTTCATATATCTATATACCTATACATCAGTATCACATAAATATATAGATAAGTAGTTACATACACAGGAACTCAATTGGTCATATGAGTACAACATTACAGTGAAAGGTTTGCTCCATTTTAAGTATAACTTTTTAATGATTTACAATAAAAATGTAGAAGTATTTAATGTGTAACATTTACTCGGAATTTGTTTATTTTATTGGTAGACATGTCAGGGCATTATTTTTTTTTAAATAATGTATTTCAACTGTGAAAATACCTGTAAGGGTGTCATCTAGGTTGTTGGTATTTCCACCTGTTGAATAATCTGCATGGTCAAATATCACTTGGAAAAAGTATTTTGATTTTACATGACAAACAATATAAGGTTTTTAAAGCATTTGAGGTAGCTGAAATAGTAGGTCGCTGATTTTTAATCATGATCTGAAACCTCACTCCCTGTGTGGTCTTAGACAAGTATGGTCATCTCTCAGTAATTGATTTCCTCCACTTCCAAAACTGGTGTAATAATGTTTCTGTAGTTACTGAAATAGGACACTGTGACACTGAATACGGCAATGATGCCTTTTTATATCAGAGGAAATTGTTCTGGAAAAAATAAAAGGCACAATTTCCACTTCCCTTTTCACTCTTTAGAAAGAAATTGTGGAAGTATTTAATGAAAACTCCTTTTCAGCTACTGCTATTTTTGTAATAACCCCTTAAAATTATTAGCATATCCTTTGACAAGGTCTCTAAGTGGATACAATATGTAGGCAATATATGTACCAGAGTCCATAATATATGCATAGTTTTCTTGTTTCCCAGTCTGCTCCCCCACTATGACTGGATCCTTCCAAACTTTGATAGTCTTTTAACTCGTTTCTTTCAAACCCTGCCTTCAGAAAGTATTGCAAAACAGCATTCTATTTATTCATCCACTTTGTCTTGATATCATGATATTATTTTATAAGCACATGTATGTCTCTCTAGCTATATTTTTTTCTACTATGTCTTCTTTTGTTTTGTTGTGTTTTTAACTATATTACTTAGATCAGTATTTAAAGTCAGTAAGTGTGTAGTCAATACTTGTTGAATTAATTCAGGCATAAGTAACCTTTATCCAAATGGTGCCTTTTATTTGGTACCACCGTCTGAAGTGAAAAGAATAATGATTTAGCTAAGAGAATAGCAAGCAATTGTCACACAAGACTCTGCACTTTGCATACTTAAGACAAGCTTTGTCTTACTAATAAAAATGCTGTATTCTCTTTGTCATAGGCATCATATCCACCAGTAGCTTCCTCAGAAAGCAGGCATAAAGTCATATGAGTACAACATGTTTGAAGACACTGTATGAAATATCTTTTTTTAAATATATTTGATTGATTTTTTACAGAGAGGAAGGGAGAGGGATAGAGAGTTAGAAACATCAATGAGAGAGAAACACCAATCAGCTGCCTCCAGCACATCTCCTACC
>NW_006292574.1:222544-225236 GCF_000327345.1 Myotis davidii | reverse complement strand
AATTTACAATAGCCAAGATATTGAAACAATCTAAGTGTCCGTCAATAGACAAATGGATGAAGAAGAAGTGGTACACATATACAATGGAATATGACTCAGCCATAAAAAGAATGAACTCTTGCCATCTCCAACAACATGGATGGACCTAGAGGGTATTATGCTAAGTGAAATAAATCAGACAAGGACATACACTGTATGATTTCACTTGTAGGTAAAATTTGAAAAACGCACAAATGAATAAACAAAACAAAACAGAAGCAGACTCATAGAAAGAGAGACCAAATGGATGGTTTCCAGAAAGGAGGGTTTGGGGGGGAATGGGTGAAAATGGTGAAGGGGAATATAGTCAATAATACTGTGATAAGCTTTCATGGAGACAGCTGATTGCTAGAATTAGTGTGGTGATCACATTGTAAGGTATAAAGGTGTCAATTTCAATAGGGTGTACACATGAAACTAATGTAATTAATACAATATTGTATATCAACTATATTTAAATAATAAAATAAAAACTTATAACAAAGAAATTAAATAAATAAGTAGCCATTGATCCCATACAGTATGGCCTAGCTTTGCAGTGCAAGGGCAGTGAGAAATGTTCTTTGACTCTTTCCATGGTGTTTAGCTATTTCTCCAACACTTGAACTATGTATAAGGGTATCTATGGACATCAAAACCCTGCCTGCGCACCTCAGTTAAGAGATGACTCTGCAGAGTAATGTTTCATCCCACCAGAATCATGGTATTATCAGCCTAATCTCATTCAGAGTAGGTAAAGTTTTGGGATCTTCCTCATGAATGTCTTTCAGATAAAATGTACCCTACCCTAATAGTCCCTCCAACTTATGTATCAGGTAGTGAGTTTGCACAAAGTCTAGATAAACATTAGAAGAGCTTCCAATATCCTGTTCTAATTGTGTGTGTGATATATCTCATAGACTATTTGAGAAAATATGTGTGTATATTTTTAAATACTCTGACTTTTCCAAAAAGTACTTAAGGTAGACTTATAGCACTTTTAAGTCATCTGACTTTTGAGTGTATTATTATTATTATTTTAAATCCTCACCTGAGGATATGTTTATTGATTTTATTTTTATTCTGCCTCTCAAAAAATAGAGAGAGAGAGAGAGAGAGAGAGAGAGAGAGAGAGAGAAATACAAAGAATTTTGCTCCATTCAACTAATTCCCTGGTTCTTGTATTTCTTGGGAATAGTGGAAATAAAGTCCTTTAAACAATCACAGTGAGGCATTCACATGGCGGTACTCTTGGCATCTAACAGATATTTCCAATATCCACACTAAAAAAAAAAAAAATATCTGATTCCTCAGTTGTTTTCAGAAGTCCATAATTCTCACTGTGCCAAATATCATGCACAAAGAACATATAGCAATTTAGATTGCTTAAGCAGCATTTCCTTTAAAAAACTCATAGAGACAAAAGAATGAATAGGTGTAAAAGTCTCTAATTGCCCATTGCTTTCCAATGATTACTCAGGATTTGTTTGGGCCTGAACATCAGACATTGAACAGAGAACCTACCCCTTTGGCTGTGTGGCTTAAAGTTACACGATTGTGACATGCCAGCCACTAACCTGGTGAGATCAAGTGCCAGGATATAATAACAATCTGACATGGCAAAACCTCAGCTGCCAAATCATCATTCAGAATGGTAAAGCATCAGTGTTTCCCTGGTGTGATTGGAAGCTGGAATTCCAGCTTGAAGATTAAGATGCAGAGTTTTGCCAAAAGCCAGTTGTTTATCAGGTAGGCAAGGCATCAGGTAATCAGTCCTGGACAGGTTAGTCCTCATTTGGCAGTAGAGGATTATATGGTGGAAGTCATTTTTTTTCCTCAAAAATTCTACCATTTGAGACAGCATGGAGGGACCTGTAGAGTATTATGCTAAGTGAAATAAGCCAGTCAGAGTAAGACAAGTATCACACTCATAGTGGAACCTAATGAATAGAATAAACTGATGAACAAAATATATCCAGAGACATGGAGGCAAGGAATAGACTGATTAATCTCAGAGTGAAAGGGGTTGGGGTAGGAAGAGGTTAACGGTTCGATTCCGGTGGAGGGCATGTACCTGGGTTGCGGGCACATCCCCAATCGGGGATGTGCAGGAGGCGGCTGATTGATGTCTCTCTCTTGTCGATGTTTCTGACTCACTATCTCTCTCCCTTCCTCTCTGTAAAAAATCAATAAAATGTATTTAAAAAAAAAAAGATTGGTACAGTCATTATGAAAAACAGTATACTGATTTCTCAAAAAATTAAAAATAGATCTATCATATGATACAGCTATTCCACTTCTGGGTATTCATCTGAAGAAAATAAAAACACTAATTAGGAAAGATATATGTACCCCGATGTTCACTGCAGCATTATTTACAAAAGTTAAGATATGAAACTAACCTTGGTGTCCATTACTAGATAAATGGATAAAAAGATATGGTATATACACATGATGGAATACTACTCAACAATAAAAAATAATAAGTATTGCCACTTAAAATAACAGATGGACCTAGAGTGTATTATGCTAAATGAAGTAAGTCAGAGAAAGACAAATACCATATGGTTTAACTTATATGTAGAATCTAAAAAACAACAACAACAACAAAAAAACGCACAAATGAATAAACAAAACAAAACAGAAGCAGACTCATAGATAGAGAGAACAAATG
>NW_006292574.1:215911-220947 GCF_000327345.1 Myotis davidii | reverse complement strand
CTTCTGAAAATGTTGTTTTTGAGAAATGATTACTGGTTTGTAATCATTTTTATGGGGCTTTCTTTCCTTCTTTTTAAAAGTGAAAATGTATAGTTTCATAGAGACATTTTTTTACTCTAAGGATCTTAAACTTCAGTGATATATTTCACCCTAAGTCTATTTTCTACCAATGTGCTGGATACAAATAACTTTTCTATCTATAACTCCAGACTTTCAGTTCTTAGAATTTTACTTGAATTAGATTTTTATGGCTTCTTTCCCTCCCAATTTATTCATAATACCTATTACTCAGTAATTCGTCCTCTCTTATTTTATCATCTTTTCTCTTATTTTTACATCTCTAGATACCTTGGGTGACATTCTCATTTCATCTTTCAAACAGCATAATGATATTTTAAATTTTGCTCTCATATTTTTAATTTTCACCAAAAACAGTTTATTATATGACTAAAGATTTTATATAGAATACTAGTGGCCCCGTAGTAAGTCAGAGAAAGACAAATACCATATGGTTTAACTTATATGTAGAATCTAAAAAACAACAACAACAACAAAAAAACGCACAAATGAATAAACAAAACAAAACAGAAGCAGACTCATAGAAAGAGAGACCAAATGGATGGTTTCCAGAAAGGAGGGTTTGGGGGGGAATGGGTGAAAATGGTGAAGGGGAATATAGTCAATAATACTGTGATAAGCTTTCATGGAGACAGCTGATTGCTAGAATTAGTGTGGTGATCACATTGTAAGGTATAAAGGTGTCAATTTCAATAGGGTGTTGTGGTTCAGTGGTTGAGTGTCAACCTATGAACCAGGAGTTCAAGGTTCTATTCCCAGTCAGGGCACATGCCCTGGTTGTGATCTCAATCCCCAGTTCCCCAGTAGGAGGGGTGGAGGGGACATGTGCAGAAGGCAGCTGATAAATGATTCAATGATTCTAAATCATCACTAATGTTTCTATCTCTCTCTTCTCCCTTCATCTCTGAAATCAATAAAAACAAGAAAGAAAATATCCATGGGATGAAACAGGAAGGCCCACATTTTGAGAGTCAGCTGGGAGTGCTGCTCCAAGTCATTCTCATGCTGGGTTCTAGGTGTCTGCATCCTCCTTTGTTTAGCTTCTATAATTGAAACTTTGTTGCTTTCGGAGCTGTTGCGCTCAGAGCCAGGCCGTGGCAGGCAGGGAACCTTGGCTTCCTCCATCACTGGAACAAGCAAGCCTTCTGCTCGCTTCAGCTGCGTGGCTGCTGGCCGCCATCTTGGTTGGAGGTTAATTTGCATATCTCACTGATTAGCCCATGGGAAGTTTAGCAGGGGTACAGTCAATAACCTTTTGTCTTTATTAGATAGGATAGCTACTTTTGAATGCAATATTGTGTTATGTGTTATTTTGAATGATTTTTGAAGTTCTTTTTCCTATGTGATCTCAGTTTCCTCAAAATTGTATACCCCCTGATATTTCTGTTGGCTTCTATAATTGTAACACCATTGCAACTTAAGCTCTGACGGCTGAAAGCAGGTATCTGGGGTTTGTTTAGCTTCTATAATTGCAACATTGTTTCTTAGAGCTGTTGCAGCTCAGAGACTGGCAGCAACAGGCGGGGAACCTTGGCTTCCTCCATCACTGGAGCAAGCAAGCCTCCTGTTCGCTTCAGCCACCTGGCTGTCGGCCGCCATCTTGGTTGGCAGTTAATTTGCATATCTCGCTGAGTAGCCAATGGGAAGCGTAGCGGAGGTACAGTTAATTACCCATTTTGTCTTTTATTAGATAGGATAGCTACTCTTGAATGCAATATCGTGTTATGTGTTATTTTGGATGATTTTTGAAGTTCTTTTTCCTTTGTGATCTCGGTTTCCTCAAAACTGTATACCCCCTGATATTTCTAATTTAAGAAATATCTAGTGATCCTAGCTCTCTGTTCCTAATTAAGAATTATCTATGTCATAGTTGGGGCTAACTGACTGAACATTGTTTCACTGAGGAACCTTGTATCCCTTACTGTCTTCTCTTGAAATGATGAGGGTCTCTCCCCTACTCCAACCACCACAAAATTGATTTTTACTTTCACTATGGAGGGAAAATAGTCTGCATGACAGCATTTTGGAAACCAAGTGAGAAGAGATGCTGTGAGTGGTCAGAGAGAGGGGAAGCTCAGTATTCCCTGTATAAATGTTCACTTTGTCCTCCTGTCTTAAACATGGCCCCTCTCTCTGCAGCCAGGACTTCCGTCTCCAGCCCAGATATATTATGTTTATGGTCTCTCAAAAATAAATGTTCAGTTTCTGCCAGGACGATAGAGAAGCCACCAACAAGGTTCTCAGAGAGCAGAGGGGATCTGTGGTTCCATGTGATCTTTAATCAGACTTGAAAATAATACTTTTATCCAACACAGAGATCCTGGATGTCACCAATTCCTAGGCCTTTTGGGAATGTATAGTTAAATCATTCAACTTAACTGACTGACTACCTAGGACTGAGCTTTCTTGGGTTGAGTCAGTCAACTCCTACATCTGTTTTGCAGTTCCAAAATACTGTTTTTATTTCTCTGTGTTCCTGTTGAAATAGCTCATGTCTCTCATTTTAGTAAAATATATGGAGAAAGCCAAGGTAAGAGTCTCTGTTAAATTCACCACCTCTGTCTAGAAATCTTATCAGAAATTCCACAGTAACAAGCCCCACAACATTTGCAAAAAGGCTGGGGGCTTCAGTCCTTAATATAGCAATGTGCTTCAGAAAAAACACTGCATAGCTGCAACCACGTACTTACTACCATGTTGCAAAAGAAAGCAACATCATGCGATCACTTCCAAAATGTGTCTATAAGTCTCCCATTGAAACACTTTTAATCTATCTGTTTTAATCTGTCTTTTAATCTGAATTATTGCATAGAAAGCCCTAAAAAGGCAAATACCTAGGTCTCTTCATACCAGCAGAAGTAAGCTTATTAGAGGGAAAATCTTGAGTTACAGAAGAACGTCAAATCCTCTGCCTTACAGTATTACCCTCTTAAAATTAAAATTATGAGGAGCCAGCTGTTACTTCAATTTTATTTCTCATAAAATGGAAGCATATATATTCACAACCTTGCAGTATAAAGTGTTAAAAGTATAGAAAATGCCTGACACGGAATAATTTACATGAGTTTTGAATATTTCATTCAGCAGAAACAGGAACATCCTGTGAGGGTCACTTGTCTGTCACATGTTTTGATCAATATCAATATGTTGCAGTTGTACAGTTCAGAGTCTGAAATAATGTGCTAATAGGACTTAACCACAAGAAAGAAAATACAGAATTGGATTCTGGCTATGTGATCTTTAAGACTCTAGTGAGTTCAGCAAAATAGAAGTAATATAAATGAAAACATAAATCTATTTTTCTTGGGTAGCTATCATGCAAAAAATTTAAACTTTTTTTTTCATTTTCAATTGATTATCCCGACTTTGTGAAAACAGCATAACTAGCTGATACAAACTCTAGACTAAAAGATGCTGATACTTGCAATTACACTTTTTCTCACTATTGTACGTCCTATTCATTAGTAACATTCCAAACAATGGTGAATTACAGGGTATGATTTTTGGTTTTTACTGACTATGATTCTGTGGTGAATATATACAAGTATGGAATACTACTTATGAAATACTAAAAAAATATGAAAGGGTCAATGTGTCAAATCTTTTTCTTTTCATTCATTTACAAAACTAATGTTCATTGTAAAGTAAACACAAACCTGGAAAACTTGGGATCTGCTTTTATATGTGTGATATTAAGGTCTATAAAGATAAATAGCAATTGAAGAATTTTAGTAGTGATGGTAAGAATGTATGAGGAAAATTTTCCATGGGATACTTTTTCCTTCCCCTCTCATCATGGAGTGTTTTACAATGTGCAAACTTGGCCCAAGTTGAAACAACATTCCCGAGAATCTCATTTTCTTTGTGTTCTAGGCCATTTGGCCAAAAATTACATTGATGAGAATTAGAAAGAGAAAGTGAAGTAGATTTTACTCTCTGAATATCCTCATGGCCAGAGGTGGTAATTGTGAGATGCAGACACTGGTGAGTTCATTTTTGCCCTCACTCTCGCAGGCTCCACATTAAACTCCCCTTCCCAGCTGTCAAACCTAATGACAAAGTGACTTCAAGCCCCGCAACAGTCTTCCCTGGACTTCTCCACGACCAGCCTTTCACATTTCCTCTCTGGGATTTAGATGGACCTGGCTTCAGGAGTGCTGGTTAGTTGACTTTTATCTACTTTTCAAATTCCAATTTCACACTCTCATGCTCCCTGTTTTTTTCCACAATGTGTAAACCTCATTTTTACAAAAATTTATTTTTCTGTCAGACTCATAATAGTTTTGTTTTTCTAATAAAATCCTAATAAAAATAGACTTTTCAAATAGATTAAAACTGTGCTTTTCTCTAGTTAGGAGGTAAATAAATCACTGAGAAACAAGTTACATCATCTACAAATATTACAGGGAAAATGTGATGGTACAGTTTGTAATTTATAAGTAGTATGAGACCATTCAAAAGTTTCATAATGGCCACCATGCTGACCCTGTCCCTTTTCTAATTGTCAATTAGCATATATTTTATTTTGATCTGTCCTTTATTTGATCTGTTATCTCCATTTTTGCTACTAAAATAGTCACTTTGTTATTAATTTCTAATTTTTACAGCAAGTGCATCTAGCCACCCATCAACTTTCTCTTAGAAAGGAATTGCTACATATGATATATTCATATTAGCAAAAAGGTACTTTTAATATGAATAAAAAAATATTAACTTACAGAAATCTCAGAACTCAAAATGAATTATGGGCGTACAACAAAGCACTGTGTTGTTAGATACCTTCCAAAACCTTGACTCGTTTGCTTGCCACATTACCATTACTTCAGTTACTTTTCCATTGAAGTCATTACAAATTAAAATAACAGCATTGTGGTTTTCTTTTTTTTCTATCTTCCCTTTAACCTCTTTCAGATTTTGGCATAAGTGTGACCTTTGCTGAGCCCTTTTTCTTCCTTCCC
>NW_006292574.1:214164-215845 GCF_000327345.1 Myotis davidii | reverse complement strand
CAACACTTTATTTTCTTATTTCATGTCTAAAAGAATCATGTTTCCTAAGATTTTAAAAGTGAATTTACATTTAAATGCCATTCAACTCAATTTGTAAAAGAAACCTTGAAAAAAATTTGCAGGTCTGTTTCTAGTTATAAAATTAGAGTTAGAGGATTATATTAGGCTCAGAAATTAAAATATTTAAATTAACTACAATAGGTTTTTGTGAAATGCTAGCCATACACTAATAGAATTACTTTTAATATATGATTATCAAACTAAGCCAGGTCAGTGGTGAAGTAATTATTATAGGCCATACAAGGGAGAAGGGGAGAGAGAGCCAACCAAAGAAATTATACCTCATAGAAGATAGAAATTACCACAAGCTTTCGAGTTTTTAGAGAAAAAGAAATAGTTTTTGATATTACTGATGTAAAATGACTGATTTTTATTATAATTTTGCTTCTATAACTTCTCAGTAGATAAGCCCAGAAAATATGTGTATACTCACACTATGGGCAGGACACACTAGGTGCTCCCCTAATCACCCCTACCTTTTGGTACTCATGCCTTTGGGTATATTTCCTCCGTGGGAATGGAATCTGTGAATTGTCATTAGCATTACTAATTCTTCAGAAACTTTTATTAGAATAAATTAACTATCCAAAGCCTACTATCCCAAGCCCACATTTCTCTCCAAATACACAGAGCTTAGAAATAAGTTAGTTCCTCCTCATTCATTCACTTGTGTAAATTCAATTTTTTTTCTAACAAAGACCCTGCTCCCTGAGGAAGTTGTTTTTTTAGAATTAAAGTACAAATAAAGTGGGAAAATTGAAATAATAGGAGGAAGCTGGTATAGAGTATAAGAGATTATGCAAAAACAAAGATAAATGATGAATTGAACAAGCATTCTCTATAATAAATGAAGCCATAGGTATTAATTCTATAAATGTTTCATTGTGTCATGGAAAATGAATCAATTCCCTGAGGAGTGGGAAGGACATTTTTAGCACTTGACAAATCTCGTTTTAAATTTTGGTTCTGCTATTTGGCCGTGTTGGCAAATTACTTAACCTGAGTGAGTTTGAGTTTTCTCATCGTAAATCCAAGTCAATGTTGTAGTGTTATTATACTGTTTAAATGAAGTAATGAATTTTAAAGCACAGACAACTGTTTTACTCTCTCTACTATTATTAATGCTCACATTCCTCAGCTTACATATAGTTTCTCTAGTCAGTGAGTAAGTGATTAAATATAACTTCATAGAAACACAGGCAAAATCAGAGTTTGAGTTTTCTCATCGTAAATCCAAGTCAATGTTGTAGTGTTATTATACTGTTTAAATGAAGTAATGAATTTTAAAGCACAGACAACTGTTTTACTCTCACTACTACTATTAATGTTCACATTCCTCAGCTTACATATAGCTTACATTTCTCTAGTCAGTGAGTAAGTGATTAAAGATAACTTCATAGAAACACAGGCAAAATCAAGCTGATTATACCATTTGGTAAAAATGAAGAGGAAGAAAAATAGCCTTGTATTTACAACATCATTACCCAAATGCCTATGTTAGGATTCCCAGAAGCAGTTTCAACATTCCCAACAGGATGCTAATAAGGAGAAGCAATTCAGAAAATGAATCCATACAGTTGTGAAGAGTTCACTCTTCAGGAACCCAAAGATACCACTGCTT
>NW_006292574.1:201074-213817 GCF_000327345.1 Myotis davidii | reverse complement strand
AATGAGTTTTATAATTTAGTTCAGCCTAAATGAAAGGACTAGAAGAAATTCAAGAATTCAGGAATATTGGCAGTACCAGCCTGAACATCAATAGTAATTCAACTCTGTGATGCACTGAGAAACAGTGGGTGGGAAAATCTGAGGTACTGGTGATAGATGTAAATTATCACCTTATTTTTTTCAGTTGTTACCTACTTAAACATTTCTGAGAAATAAAGTATCAGAGCAGAATGAATCCAACAAACAAAAGATAAAAATCAATCCAAGAATAGGATGAATCAAATAGAAAACAAATAATTGACAGGAAAACAAAAGATTTGGCTTACGTCTGCAGGAACAAAATTAATTAAAAACAATAGGGCTCAAATGAAAACAAAGGCCTGCTGTCTTCCCTGATCAAATTACCTAGTCAATAAAAGGCATTAGAAAAGAACATAAAAAAGAAATGATCTTATTAGCGTCTGCTTTAATATGCTTTTAATGGTGAAAATATAGTTTATTAACAAGGAAAAATATCAAGTCAAAATCATGGGATCATATAATTATGGAAATAAGAATAGAATCTATGGAAATTTAGAACTTATTGAGCCCTACTTTTTAAATTTACATCTCTCAGTCTTTTATCCTAATATTTTCCCAGACTTTCAGACTCATCAATGATTTATTTCCAAATGAAAAATGTTTTACTTTCTTGATGCAAGGCCAAAGTATAGCAACAATTTTCAAGACATGTTTCCCATAAAATCCAGAGCCACAAATTCAGAGAAGCAATTGTTTATAGAACATTCAAAACTCATCCAAATAATAAAACAATTAGCAGGAAATATCATTAACTACTGATGGCAAGTACTTTGGTTTCATCTTCCTGAAATTGCATAATACTGAAGTCTTGTCAAGTACTGACTTACTCACTAGACTGTGCAATATTGAGGCGGCAATAATACAGGCTGGAGGTAATGGAGCAATGCCATTAACGATCAGCTTTAACCACAAACAACCTGCAAAGTAACTGGACCTTCAGGGCAAATTTCTTTGCCTAGAGAGCCCTGCCTTGTTAGGGGAGTAAAGGGAGCTAGTTACTCTTTATCCAACCACTTGTGCATGGCTGCTAAATCCAAGGCAGAAGGTGGGCAGTCCTTGCTCTATCACAGCCATCTGCAGGTTGTAGTGCATGAAACAATGGCCTGTTACTGGTGCTACACAATCTAGCCCTCCTACCCAATCCAATCACAAACCCTATTTCTGTCTGTACTATGAAACTGTGGCCTCCCACATGGCTTTAAAATCTAGAGGCTGATTTCTATCCTGTTATCATATCTCTATTGATGTTCTCTGCTCAGTTTGGATCCATAAAAACAAAACTCAGTTTGCAGTAGCAACACAAATTTGCCCTTGTCTGAAACTTGCTACTCATACAGAAAGTCTCAGTCATTGTTTTGAGCAAATGGGAAAACTACTCCCTTAGCCTCAGTGATGACAAAAGGAATCCTCTCTGATCAAACAATAACATCAATACTTCAGATAGGTATTAGCAGCCAAGCATCATCCTCGAGGTAAGTACTTTATGAGAAGCCACCTGCCTGGTATACATTTAAAAATGCATTTTCCGGGGCCCCAGCTCAAACCTATTGTATTTAAATGGGTATATAGTCAGCTTGTTGGAATTCATTGGCAAATTGAAGAATTTTGCATTTGTACTACAGCTATAAGCAGGACACTGAATACTGTGTGGAGGGAAAAAAATGTGTTCTATGAACTGAAGAAATTAAATTACACCAGGGAAACACACACAAACACACACACACACACACACACACACACCTGAGTAGATTGCAGCCAAATAATCTCAAATGGGGGAATTCATTATTACTTCATTATAAACCAGAGGAAGAGATCTGACATCAGTCCTTGAATATAGTCTTTGGTTTTAGTCACATCATTTGAAAACTCATGGGAGAACTAGTCAAGGGCCAGGCATTGGGAAATTTCAAAGGGAGGTATCTGCCAAAGAGGGAAGGAATGGGATAAAGGAGAAAGGAAATTTGCTTTTCTGTAAGTTTTTCTTTCATTTGGTTACTTTCCTATTCTTTTGGTTACTTTCATATAGTACTTACTGTTCGATACAGCCCATGAAGAAAATTTACCAACAAACACATTAATGTAAAAATTTTTTTAAAAGTCCAACACTAAGGAAAAGTTAAAAGTGAAATTTCTGGCATATCTGTAAATATTATTTTTTAATTAAGAATTGTGTTTGATTTTCCTTCATTGACTGGCTTATTTCACTTAAAACACTTCTGTAATAGAAGTGAACTTCTTATAAATACTAAGATGGGAAAAGAGAATTTTAGCATCTGGAACTCTTCAATGAAACGGTTTGTATGTTCCACAGCTTTACGAGGCAGCATAAGGGAGTGGTTCAGAGCATAGACTCCTGGTTATGAGTTCTGGGTCTGCTATTTATTACTGTGGTACTGAATTTCTCAGATTCTCACTTATGTCATCAGTAAAGTCAGAACAATTATAGGATATAATCACTTATGAGAATTAGATAAGGTCACATTTGTCAAGGATTTAGAATGGTGATATACAGGGAATGGTCAGGATATCAACTAGGTGAATTGGTGTTGGCAAATAGCACTTGCCTGAGTTTCAGCATCTCAGCAAAGTATATTGTGTGCTTTTATTTTTACTTCAATATAAAACCAATTATCTCAAATATTGCAGCTCAGCCATGATTTTCTTATTGGAAGTATAAAAACCATAAAGGAATTTGTTCATAACACTACTAAATATTCAAAAAGCAGAGGAGTAAGAATCAGGGGGCCAGAGTTTTTTTCGAGCACTGTACTGATCATCTGTGCTCTTTTGAGCAAAACCCCAAATACCTTATTTATAAAGTAGAAACTAATAATTTTGACTGTCAGCTCCCTCTATGACCTCCAGAATAAGTTGATAATCAAAGAAGTTGGGTTTATTATCTACTGTAATAAATGGCAGCACTTCTCAGAAGGAATCTTAGTAGATTTTAGAATAGGTGGGTCAGAGACATATATTTATGAGTTTGGGGACTAGCCTTGAATAGCTTAAGTGGGGCTTTCAATGGGTAAATATAATGAAAAATGTCCAACAAAAACAAAAAAGAGTTAAAACACTTTAGGATTGGTTGACTCAGTGAGGTAAGGGTCTTGAAATAAATCTTAGTAAACAAACCACTTCTTGATAATCAAGCATTTTCCCTATTAAAGCAATCTATTGTCCTGAAAAGGAGGCTGTTGGCCCAGATAAACAACTATTGTCCTGAGAAGAGGCCTTTTGAGCAGTCTATTATTTGTATAAATTGATTGTTAGCAAGTTCTTGCAGCAAGAAAGACATTTACTGATTTACCATTTTCTCTGGGCAAAAATTTCCTGAAACAAATAATAAAATCATATTGACGAAGGCATCCTTAGTTGTTAGTCTAAGGTAACGCTGTATAGATACAGACAGTCTCAATTTTCACTTTTTAAAAAAGGAAGTTAACTTCAGAAAGCAGAATCATGTAAAACATAATAGAGCCATGTCATGGAATGAGACTTTAGAAATTACCTCATTCACAGCAATCTCCTCAATATACAAGTGATGGACAAAGACGAGGAAGCTAAGAGAAAAAGCAAAGGATTGCCCCATACTCTGCCTCTGGAATGACATAGGCTTGACTGCACTGGTGGGTGCCTGACCTCATCATCGAATCAAAAGACATCATCTAAATCCAAGCTCTACCACTCCATATTGCTGCTCTTACACTTTCATCTCCCCCTAACTTCCATCCAGAGACAAGCTTCAAAGGATTTATCTAGAAAAGAGCTGACCAAAAGTAAATGAAAATGCACAGCTGCGGGCAAGAGGGGCCACATGCACGCACACATACACAAACACACAAATTAAAAAAAGAAAAATCCCAGAAGTCAAGAGATTTAGATTAATACACTTTGCATTCAAATTAAACTAACAGCAATATTCTCAGAGGTTTCATTATTTCCTCACCAACTATAGAGCCGATCAATATTCAAAAGCACTATATATCAAGGAGATTCCCTCAGGCCCAAATTGCCTGCCCCCTCAAAAACATCAACAATGACAAAGCAATTTGCACTTTGGCAACTGATTTAAAAAGTTACTATAGCAACTAAAAGTTCAAACCACTAAATTATGTACAATAACCTAATAGTTAAGTTTCCATCTTGATAATTAAGATGATTACAAATAAGCACTGCTTTTAAGGGAATATTTAAGGAAAGCCCAGCTTTTCTCATATAATTCTGTTATTGAATTAAACCAAATGCACTAGATTTTAACCAGTTCTTCCTTAGACTTTTATTTTAGAATCAAACTGTGGTTAAAATTTTTCATCTGAGGTACTTTTTCTTTTCTTTTTTTTTTTTTTGGCGCAGCAAATTATACCTCAGTAAAGTTTACTCCTGTTCTACTCATTTACAATTGGCAACTTTCTAAATGAATAAAATTTAATTTTTGCTACTAGTATTTAAGTTACTAATTAAATTTAACAAGAACAGCCAGGGAGTTCTGTAGCCGAGTCTTGTCATCATGGAAAGCACAAAGGAGATTGAGAGGGGCCAAGTCCAGCCAGGCAGTGAATGGGACAGGCCTTTTGCTTTTTTTAAACCTTCAGTGGTTGATCAGGAAATGTTGAACAGGAACCAACCCATTTATCCTTTAAGGAGGAGGGCACACATTAGTAGTTAGACATGGGGTTCTAGAATCAGTTGGCATGCTGTGATTTTTTTAAAAAAGTATTAGTCATGTGACCTTGGAAGAGTTGCTCTGTTTCTTAGTTTCATCATTTGTAAAATAAATCTTCAGTATTTTACGTGAGAAAATACATAGTAAGCACCTAAATGCCAAATAAGCATAAATCATTATTATTATGTATAAAAGCTTCTGTAGCAAAATACCAATAACTCTATGGAAAGCAGAACTTCCAAGATATGTAGAGTATTATATTGGAGTATTGTAAGTGTCTGTTTTTTTAAAAAAAAAATCTCCACACTGTTTCCTACAAATCTGCTTCTGATTCCGCACTCATAAATAAAGTACGGACCCGTTTAACGAAAATTTATTCTGTAGGCAGTCATGAATTGAACACAATATCTGTTTTTGTTGACTTCTACATATGCTTTATTAATTGTCTTATTTTTCAAAGTGGTTGTCATCATGGGAGCACACAGTTCTGACATAACCCACATCTGCAAATGCAGCCCACAGTGCCTGACCTCCTAATGAGTGTGGATAAGGGTGGGGTCCCTGGCTTCATTATCAACTAAGGCAGTACGAACTCTTCATCCAAGCACTATCAGGTGATATATATCAATTACATCTTGTATATGAAGAGCATATAAGAACAATACCTATAAAAATTTTGTTTATTAAAGCAACTAGTCCATTTTGGTTTCTTTCCACTCCACATTTTAACCTGTATACTTGTGCACACACACACATACATAAACACACATTTTCTCAGATATCGCATTCCACCTAAAGTTGTAGGAAAAATTAAGACTTTTTTTTTATTAGAACGACTGTATTCATTCTAAGGCAGTAGAGACTATATAGCACCTCTAAGAAATGATTTAAAGTCTATCATGATCTCCAATTCTCTCACCATCCCTCAGCTTTCTTGATAGGACTGTAGTAATATATTTTCAAACATCCACCAGCACAGCTAGACCATGGGTTTTTAGAAAGGCCAACATTAAAAGCAAATAGGGCTGGGTTCTTCAGGCAGGTGCAGAGTAGATTCCTTTGCTTTTCAGGTTCTTTCGTGAGCTGGTATCCATCGGGCAAAGAGTGGAGCTCTTTGGGGGGGTACTTGAAGAGAAACTTCTTGAAGAGAAAATTTAAACGTACCAAAGGGAGAGAGGCTTTAAAAAATAACTGAAAAGCATTCCCATCCATTTAAGAGGAGCTCAGCTGTCCCAAAATCATTTAAAATTTCTAGACCTCCTTAACTAGTAACATGTGGTATCACTTTTAATCATTATGTTCTTAGTGGGGACAAATATAAAAAGTGATTTACAACCATTGGAGCAAACCAAGAAGCAATCGTGTATAAAGGAAAATTTAAGAGGCAACTGCAAATGCTTGCCAAGGTCAAAGTAAGGCATACGGGTATTTAATTAGAATGAGGAGTTCTAGGGGATACTCTGAATGGCATATGCCTGGGATCTAAAGTGTGTGTGTGTGTGTGTGTGTGTGTAAGAGCATCCTAAAAAGGCCAGATAATTTTAGGGATAAAGAAAGCAGTGGCTACAGACACAACTTGCCAACTAAACCATTTGCCTTTCTGTGTAAATAGTGTAATCCATGTAATTCAGAAAAAAAAAAAAGATGGTAGTCATATATGAATCCTATCCTCCAGCAGTGGATAGTCTCTTGAGTAGCCTCTGATAGCAGGAAAGCACACGTGGAAAAGGGGAATCATTTTTATTACAAAGATAATATTATATAGCTGCATATACCCTGCAAGGCAGAACTTTAAACAGCCATATTATGTTGTCCTTAAGAGATATCCAATTGCCTCTTGAAATATTTAAGATGTAGAGGATACAAATAAACGTCAGTTTTCAGAACCTAGAAGACTCATATTTATAGAAGATTTCAGGAAGCTATACCTTTTAAAGACAACATCTATGAGTTTCATTTTAGAAGGAAAATCTATTTTCTTGCTATGATGAAGTGTTTCAAGGTCTCAGGCATATCACTCAAGCTTTGGCAAACACTGGCAGGTTCACTTTTAATGAGTTATTTTAGTCTAATTACCTGCCTCTTCATTTCTATGCTATTCCACTCACTCTAGTGATTTCGGATTTGAGTTCTAGAGTATTCATCTGACACAGGCTGAGAAAACATAACTCGAGAGAAATACTACAGTAGGTGTAAAAGACCAAAAAGAAAGAATATTCCCTACAAAGGCTAAATTACTGGTAGTTTTTCAAATGTATATTGTATTAAAGTAATATAAACATTATACAGGTTTCACATTTACATAAAAGGACAATTTTAAAAAAATAAAGAGTGATTGAGCAAAAAAATGAAAATAAAAAGAGAACTTATAGCTATGGACAACAGTGTGGTGATTGTGGGTGGGAGTGAGGTGGGTGAAGGTAGAAGAGGGTATGGGGGATAAATGGTGGTGATGGAAATAATAAAATAAAGAAAAAATTATAAAAAATATTTAATAATTAAATAAGATAATATTAATTTATTAATATAAAAACTTAGTTTTATGTTTAGAGCTACAAAGTTGACCAAATGATAATGTTGAAAGGCTACTTCACCAAAGACAAATAGATTAAAAACAGTTTATCAAATAACATTTCTTTATCATCCATAGATAAAAATATCTTCAATATTTCTGCTTTTAGTAGAAAGCTTTTTCATTTTAACAATTTTCAAAGGAATCCCTAAAAGATAATCCTTCATTATTCTTTGATTACAACAATGATTCTTTTAATCTGGGTCATTTATTCAAAGACATTAAACTCTATTCCTTAATGAGCCAAGCAAGTATTTCTTTGGTAATATTTTACATTCTAACTGGGGATAGACTTAACTGAAAAAGAAGGAACTAGATTTTAACTAAAAATGAATATTGCTTTCCCTCTCTCAAGAGCTATTTATTTTAACCAGTGAATATGAAACATTTATCTTGAAAAGTTCCAGCTGAATGGGCTAGTCTCAGCTCTGGGGAAAAGAAGTTTCTTTTTAGTGGGAGTATTAAGATAGAGAGGAAATTACCCAAAGGAAGAATATTCATGTTATTTTAAACTCCAAAGCCAAAATCCTACCCCAATCAATAACCACAGTTATCATCATGGTTTCCCAGTTTAAAATCTACTGTTTATTCCAGCATTTTAATTTTGTCTTCATCCTCCTAATCCACCATTTTGAATAATGATTTGAATTAGGTTGGATGATATAATGAATACATCAGAATTCTAGAGCAATCATTTAAAACACATTATCTCTTTCCCAAGTTTAAAGCACTCCAATAATTCCTCAGTGTTCTTGATAAAATCCTAATTCCTCCTTACCATAGGAAACAAAGCTTTTTTTTTTTTTTTGCTTTTTTTGAAACAAAGCTTTATATGGCCTGTTCCCAGACTGCTGCTAGAACTCATCTCATTACATCCTACCATTAGCTCATGTACTCTAGCCATATTGACCTGATTTTGTTCTTCAAACCTGCCAAATTCCTACCTTCCTTAGAACTGTCATACTTCCTGTTCCACTATGAACTTTGTGTAGTTGGCTCTTTCTGATTTTGGTGGTCTCAGTTCAAATGCTATATCCTTCATAGAAGACTTCCCTGAGTATTTTCTTACCTAAAGCATTAATTTCACCCTAGTTACTCTGTGATTTTTTTTTCCTTTATAAAACTAATTAGAATTTTAAATTAGCTCATTTATTGATTTTGCCTGTTCCTTATGTCTTTCTCAACAAGGACATAATCTCCTTGGGAGCAGGGTGGAGATATGGTACTTAACTTTATTATTCACTGTGAATCTCCTAAGTCAGAATCAGGGCCTGGCATATGAAATGCACTCACTAAATATTTATTGAATCAATGATGAAATGCATAAGGGGATAAATAAAAGAAATGCCCTAAACTGGGTTGAAATCCAAAATCTATAGTCTACAAATTATATCTGTACACACCAGTTATCATCACAATAATATTAAGATAAAATATTCTCTTAGACAGCTGTTTGTATTAAATGAAGTAAGGTATGTAAAATCCTTAGGATATGCCTAACATATGTTACTCATCTGTAAACTAAAAAACACCACAACTATGATTATTGCTAATAATATCATTATTAGCCTAATCCACATTGACTGACAAATTAAATATCATCTAAATTATAAAAAAGCTAAATAATCCTCCCACTAATGAATAAAGAAGTTCAATTATCACAAAGTCGTAATCTTTATCATTAATTATATATCATTATTAAAACTCAAGATTAAAAATACAAATCCTGTAATGTAAAAGCCTCCTCTTTCATCAGGAGATCCAGACTTTTAAATGCATTTACAAAGTTTTCAAGTACATGGTGGGCAAAAGATCTACCCGTTTAATTACTCTCATATTATACTAGTAGAGGCCTGACACATGAAATTCATCCACTCCAGGGGGAGGGGGCTTCTTCAGCCAGGCCTGTGGCCTCTTGCAGTCTGGGAGCCCTTGGGGGATGTCCAACTGACGGCTTAGGCCCGGGCTAAGGAGCTGGCCTAAGCTGGCAGTTGGACATCCTCAGTGCTGCCACTGTGCTCGCCAGCTGTCTGCCTGGCTTGTAGCTGAGCAGCCCTCCCCCTTTGGGAGCACACTGACCACCAGGGGGCAGCTCCTGTGTTGAGTGCCTGCCCCCTGGTGATCAGTCAGTCATAGTGACTGGTTGTTGGGCTGTTCGGTCTATTTGCATATTAGCCTTTTATTATATAGGATATTCTCTCTCTGTCTCTCTCTCTCTCTCTCACTCACTCACTTTCCTTTTGTCCTTCCCTTCCTCTCTCTTCCTTTCCTTCCTCTCTTCCTTTCTAAATTTCTGTTGTGACTGACAAAACTATTAAAATGTAGTACTGAAAGGTATGGAGGAAGGCTGAGATAGTCACCCTGTGTATAGTGCTTTTAGGTGAGCTGAAATAAGTTCAGACCTTCATTGAATTTTAAAATCAGTCTTTAGCACAGAACCTCTATTTTAAGAAGACACTATAAAGAGAGCGTATTGGAATAACTATTCTCCTTTTCCAAGTAGAAGTGTGGATGCATATGCATACACACACAGAGACACACACACACATACACACACATTCATGCACACAGACACACATGCTTTCAAATGTAGAATAACAATCACACCCTCACTCAAGCATATTGTTCTCATATTGCTACCCACTAATTATTAATATAAATCCATAGAAGCAATATGTCAAAGCCCAAACAAATAACATCTTTCTTTTTCAAGGCAAAATGATCTTGTTTATCTTTACAGCTCCTGGCTTTTCAAACTAATTGTGTATTACAGATGCGCCTGTAGCAACTTAAACTATAAATAATGCACTTTCTTCTAGCTCTCTTTTCATTGTATGGCTTTTTCCTGTGAATTATTGTCAAAGCAAGATCCAAAGACAAAAATGAGTTTATGTATTTGAGAAAAAAGTTAACTACAGTCCACTAATGCTGGGGTGTTATCCTGTATCTACTAGGGTTCAGGAATTTGGAGAAGGGTTTTTGAGTAAATTAAATAAACTAGACATGAAATATAAGTTTGGAAGCCATTTTGGGGGAGCCAGGGAAGCTTAGGTTTAATAACTAAGTTCCCCAAATATCTGGAACCCTGGCTTTGTATTAACACACTAGAGGCCTGGTGCACAAGATTTGTGCACTGGGGGAGGAGGGGTCCCTCAGCCCAGCCTGCATCCTCTTGCAGTCCAGGAGCCCTCGGGGGATGTCTGACAGACGGCTTAGGCCTAAGCAGTCAGTTGGACATCCTTAGTGCTGCTGTGGAGGTGGGAGAGGCTCCAGCCACTGCCACTGCACTTCCCAGCTGTGAGCCTGGGTTCTGTGTTGAGCATCTGCCCCCTGGTGGTCAGTGCGCTGTTCGGTTTATTTGCATATTAGCCTTTTATTATATAGGATTTTGCCCTATAGCAAAGCAGATATACATCAAAGGTAAGGTTTGGTAAGCAGTGTATTATCAGGTTGGGGGAACTGCCCTCAGCTGTCTAGCAGCAGACGATAATATATGCAGATTTTTAGGTGTGGGGAAATGCTTTCTGCTATTCCAGCAGCAGGTAATATGATTCAGCCCTGCTGCAGCCTCAAGTTCCATCAACATTTTGATGAACTTCTTGCATTTACTATGGGATGCTGGAATTAGCCTCTAGCAGTCCACTGTAAATTTTTATGGCTAATATTTAATTTGGTATCATACCTTAGGTATATATATATATATATTATATAGATCTTAGAATTGCTCATATTTGGACCACACTAATATTCTTAAAATTCACATAAGGGCAAAATGAAAGACTACAGAATTTTTTTTAATTAAAAAAAACAGAAAATCTTAAAAAAATATTATGATTTTGAAACTGCTATAGAGTCTTGACCTACAGTGAATATTTTAGCTCAATCACAAATTCTGTGGTCTAGTAAAATAATTTACATAATTGTGTCTCAATTTATTATCTATCAAAAGAGTCATCCTGCTTCAAATGAAATCTTTGTATGAGAAATAGGGTTTACAGAAGTAGTGGAATAAAACAGAAGTAAACAGAAACTATTAACTAAAGTACTTAAATTATGAATCTACTATTAAAGGAACGTAAACCTAGTATAAACCCTTACTACTCTGGGTTTCAGTCTCCCGATAAAATTACGGGGGAGTTGGATGACCTCTTCCTATACCAGTGCCATTTCTCTGACATGAAAATATAATATTGGTAAATTATTGTTTCAGCTACACTAGACACATCCCTGTTCCCATAAAAGTCCCCTTTTAGGAGAAATTAACTCTCAGAGACTTTACTAAAACTGAGGTGTGGCATAGAAAGCCACTTTAAATCGTGCAATTACCCAACCCACAGCTTTTTAAACCAGGAGAGGTTTTGCCTTTTGAGCTTTTCCTCCACAACTGATCAGCAACTGTAGCCTGATGTAGAAAGACAGATAAATCTAACCAATTCCTTCTCTTAATCATACAATCACGAGATAAACTAAATGATTCTCAATTAAAAGTAAGATAGAAATAAGGAATACTAGGTTTTTGACTAGACACATAAATGCAATCATACTAGCATTAAATATTAATATTTGCTCCTGTAGTATTCTAGAAGTCCTCAAATTGAGACCAGGATCCAGTTTCAGTATTTGTAAGATATATTTGTTTATTGTTCTGTGTGTATCATTAGAGTAAATTCATTTTATTTGAGCTAGCTTGGTGGGCCATGATTATTTGCCAACAAAAGAGCCAATTATTTTTTTCACAAAAGTAAACTCATTTTTTGTAGCAAGTGTTATTCTTACTATTGAAATGGATATTTATGATATGAATATATAGCAATATTCTTCCTCATTTCCTATGTATCTCCTACCTCCCTTACCCCATACATATGTACAACCACCAAACTGACCATCAAATACTCTCAAAACAGAAATCTGGGGGCTTACCTAAAGCTCTCAGTGAGGTAAACCATGGAGTCAGTGTTGAGCTCTGACAACTCAGTTGCAGCTGTGGGAAATAGTTATTTGGAAAAAAAAAATTACAACTTCAATTCCCAATAATATTGCAATTAGCTGAGGTTGAAGACATGCTAGTTAAAGAAATAACATGAATGCCATGAGTGTCTAATAAGGAAAAATGGTGAAACTGGAAAGAGATTGGGAAGAAAGAAAAATATAACACAACATTATGGTAGAAATAAGGCTAATTATACGGTTTCAGTAAAAAGTGGAAAAAACAAAAGCTAATTTTAAACAGAAATCTTTCAGTACAAATGGATACACATACACAGATGGGAAGAGAGAGATAATGTTAGAGAAAGGGGGAGATATTTTATTCATTACTATGATAATTAAACATCTGTGTTTTACTAAGAAAAAACCCTTGAAAAGTGCTAAGTTTTTCAGATTGGAAAATTACTAATGAAATCTGATACATATACTTAAGTAATATTT
>NW_006292574.1:200368-201054 GCF_000327345.1 Myotis davidii | reverse complement strand
CTATATAGTTTAAGTTTAAAAAATTTGGCTCTCAAAAGAAATTTCAATCGTTGTACTGTTGATATTTGGCTCTGTTGACTAATGAGTTTGCCGACCACTGCCTTGGGTGGTCGTTCGACCAGAGACCAGGAGTTTGACCACTCGCTATGTCATGTGCTGACCACCAGGGGGCAGCACAGAACATGGTGAGTGTCAACAATGCGGAGCTGGCAGTGGAGGCGCTGCCAGCCCCAATGGGCCCTAATGAGAGCGGGACCGAGGTGTGATGGTGGAGCAGGTGAGTGGGCGGTGCCAAGCCAAGGAAGGTATGAGCAGGGGCCCCAATGGTCCTGCCTGTCACCCCACAGACTGGCCCTGAGCACCAGCCAGGTCCAGGGACCCTGCTCGTGCATGAATTTTGTGCACTGGGCCTCTAGTTGGCTTATAATTGGAAAGGACAAGCCTGTGTTCACATTAATTACTTTATACTTTGTGGATTCTTAAGAATACCTATTGATTGGTACTTTTTTTTAATCCTCATTTTATTGGTGAGAAAAGTAAAGTACATAGATGGATGTTAAATAACTTCCTTCCCAAAATTAATGTTTCACTTTATTTTCTGTCATAGGCGAAGTCTATTCACTGTAAATGGGAAAAAATGTTTCTTTTCAAAGTGGGCTGTCTTTATATAAAACTGTGATGATGCA
>NW_006292574.1:195473-200103 GCF_000327345.1 Myotis davidii | reverse complement strand
CGATTCCAGTCAAGGGCACATGCCTGAGTTGTGGGCTCGGTCCCCAGGTGGGGCATATGCAGAAGGCAGCCAACCAATGATTCTCATCATTGATGTTTCTATCTCTCCCTCTCCCTTCCTCTTGAAATAAAAAAAAAAAAAGGAACATGATCATCAGTGCAAACTGTAAAACAAACCCACTCCCCATCTCTAGCCTTAAAGACTTTGAAAGCTTGGACAGCAATCATCAATATTGTTCTCTTTAGTCCCGGGAATATTTCCTGCCAAACATGACCAAACTCTCGTTATAATTAAATTTATAGGAGCAAAACATCTCCTAAAATATGTTATTATTAAACAATGTCAGCATTTGTTTCAAAAAGGGAAAGGCTTGAAGGAGGTAGGTGCAGGGAGGAAGGGGGTCAATGGGAAAAAAAACACAACAAAATGGACATCTGTCATACTTTCAACAATAAAGATAAAATAAGAATATAAAATATTAATATTTAATTATTATATTTCTCTTCATATAGTTGACCTTTGTTCTAGTTCAGAATAAGAATAGAGACAAATGTAGATGTGTGGTTACCTGGGGTTGGAGTTGGGAATGGAGGTGGACACAAATACTCATGAAGTTTATTTTTAGAAGGATAAAAATATTCCATAACTGGATTGTGATGATAGTTGTGTAATTCTACAATTTTCTACAAATTATTGAGCTGAACATATAAAATGAAGAAACTTTGTGATATGTAAATTATCCTTCAATAAAGCTGTTTAAAAAGAAAAAATGAGATAGTATGCAGATCAGGATGCAAAGAACTGGAATTTGTAATCAACTCAACAAAAAATTTGGGGGGTATGTGTATTTTTTTAAATAAAAAGTTTTATTATTTAAAAAAAAGTTGTAATACTGACTTGTGGAAATGGAAAGAAATAGAAAAAAATGTGTCTATTTGGTGAGATATAGCGTTTGGGGGAAGAAGGAGAGGTGAGGGTATTTATACATATTGCAACTGACATGGACCTCTTGGACATTCATTTCAGGCAGTATTTGCTTTCCGAAAAGCCTATTTATAAAATGCTACTGCTACAAAAGCACTAACTGCAAATCTCTTTACATAGTTTCTTTGTGCGTTCAGAACAATGTTTGACTTCCATCTGACTTTTCAGAGCAAGGGTCATCATGGAACAAATCTCCAGTTAACATAGTTTCTACCATGTATTTGAAAAAGACTCCAGTTTTAAAATATACTCAAGGAGAGGCTCCTTAATGGTCAGTAGCAAATAGACCTTGGCAGGGCTCTCACAGAATTGCATAGGTGTTCTGTCAGGCTCATTACACACAAACAAGGTGTAATGGTTGGAAGTAAAATATGGCCTAATTTTCAGAGGGTCAAATGAGGGGAGTGGACCTAGGGATCAACAGAGGAACACCCCTATTCCCTTCCAACTGTCTACATCTGTGCCTAACCAGATAAGAAGGCTCTCCGATGCATTTAGAAAATAAAATTTGGAAAAAATTTAATATTCACATTAAAAAGTCAGCTTATATTGAGAGAAATTTTCACAAATCTCATAAATAGAGACTGATAAGTTCAAAGGAGCTTAGTATCCATATCCTCAAATTTGAATCAAGGGAGAATAACTCACTTTAATGTTAGTAATTTTCAGCTTTTTATCTGGTTGCTTATGCGATGAGCTTGCATCAGGATTCTAGATAATCCTGTCCCCTACAATGCCCTTGGAAATGTATGCGAGTTGACTGCAGAATAACATCTAGATGAAGATGGGTAGAGTAAACTCTGAAAATTATGTCACTGCTACCACATTCCTACACAGAGTGACTGCAGAGGTTTGTACACTCACAATGGTGAATGTGGGATTGACTGCAACATATTTGAATATTTAAGATCGAAATGTGTTCTTTTTCTAATTTTGAGTATCACTGCAGATACTTATTTTTCCTGACAGACTACCACTAGATTATCATTTAAATTACCCAGTCAATCACACATAGAAAAGCAATGAGTAGCATTTTTTTAACCATTTAGCATAATTCCTTATATCTAGCCCTGATTTTCTTTATGTGCCTAGTTAAAATATCCACCTCCCTAAAATCCCTTTTTGATTTAAATTAATTTTATTATGTTTTAATAAACTTTTACTGTTCATAGTAATTTTAATGCTATAATTGGTGTGTTTCTCTTCTTCTATACATTTTTTCAAAGCAGTTCTCACTTCTGTTTTTTTTATGTTACTTAACAAAGTACCTTGTAAATTAAGTATTAAAAATGCCTACTGAATTTTATTTTCTGATGACCAGGAAATAGTTTGCAAAGACAAAAGGTCCTTTACCACCAAATGCATAAGTGATCTCAGAGGTTGTTAGCAAATTATGCAGTGCCTCCCAAAACAATCTCAGCCCCAAAATAAACGTCTAGTCGTGTTTTCAAGGGCTTATTTTCTGCGCACTATTGGCCTTAAATCTCTGTGGTGCAGCAGTTATTGATCTCCTATGAAAGCCCTTTCTAGAAAATAAATGAAATGGGAGAAAGAGACTCCTTTTGTAACTGTGGTAAGCGAAAGGTTACAAGACCCCTTTAAGGCCTCTGGTCTCTTTGGAAGTGGCTGGATAAAGACTGGGTTCACGCACTCTTTCATGGTTCCCCCGTTTAATGTGAGAAGAGAGCGAGACATCCAAATGAAGAAGAAAACCTGACTAGCAACTTGATGGTGAGGTCAGAAATGACTATAGATTCCCAGTGGAAAACATGAAGCTTGGAAGGATAAAGTGGACACAAGGAAGACTATGTATGATACAGCATTTGTTAAATAAATACCTACTAAATTTAATTTGAAACTACTATAAAAATCTATACTTTACAAAGTCATCTCCCACCAAATATATAAAGGATCTCAGAAGATATACCAGTAGTTATAGTTCTTAATCAAAGAGGGAAGATCAGAATTGCCTTTAAATTCAAATGCCGGATGCCTCCTGTCATTAGAGTTATCAAAATGCCTTGGGTAAAAGGTCCCACCAGAGTCCTTACAAATTGTTATTTAAAAACAGGAAAACAATAATCTCCCAACACATATTCCTTCCCCCAAACACACACCTCTCTGCAATTAAAAAAGTTACAGTCAAGAAAGAGCACACAATAGCACAGCTGGCATGGCTCACTGGTTGAATGTCAACCTATGAACCAGGAGGTCACAGTTCAATTCCCCATCAGGGCACATGTACATGTTGCGGGCTCGATCCCCAGTGTGGGGCATGCAGGAGACAGCCGATCAATGATTCTCTCTCGTCATTGATGGTTCTATCTCTCCCTCTCTCTTCCTCTCTGATGATCAGTGATAGAGCACACAATAAATAAAGTAATATAGGAGTTTCAGAATTGAACTAACAGTGCTTCAAGGTTGGCTTCTAGATTCAGACTGATCTAGGCTCCAGTCCCATTTCTACCACACGGAGCTGTATGAACTGCGGCAAGTTCCATAAACTACCTGAGATTGCTTTTTTAAAAATATCCTTAAAATGATGATAACAGTAGTGTCTATTGTTATGAGTATTAAATAAGAAATTTACTTTAAAACACAGAACACAGTCCTTGACATACAGCAATATTCTATAAGCATTAGCAATCAATACAAAGAGTGATAAATATAAATAAAACTAATTCTTATAGCAGTATTGGAATTTGATAAAGGAAGGTCAATAGTAAAGTTAAGAAAAGCTAGCATAAAGTGGGCATATTAAAGGTGTCAGGGGTCTTTCAGAACATACAAGTCAGACCAGCCTGGCTTCTATGTGAGAGCAAAAACTTTCTATTCTTCACCACCGTACCCAATACTCTTAGAAGGTACTTAGGAAATACTTGTTAAAAATAAAATAACGAGGCATATAAAATAAAACATAGGGAATATAGTCAGTAATATTTTTATAACTATACATGGTGTCAGATATATTCTAGACTTAGGGTGATCACTTTGTAAATTATATAAATGTCTAATCATCATGTTGTATAGCTTAAATTAATATTTTATGTCAATTGGACAGATACATACAAAGAAATGAAACTAGAACATTAACTTACCCCATACACAAGAATAATCTCAAAATGGATAAAATACTTAAATTAAGTTGTGAAACCACAGAATCCTAGAAGAAACTATAAGCAGCAAAATCTCAGACATCTCTCATAGCGATGTTTGCAGATACATCTCCTAGGGCAGTGGTCAGCAAACTCATTCGTCAACAGAGCCAAATATCAACAGTACAACAACTGAAATTTCTCTTGGGAGCCAAATTTTTTAAACTTAAACTATATAGGTAGGTACATTGTTATTAACTTAATTAGGGTAGCCACATGTGGCTCACCAGCTGCAGTTTGCCAACCACTGTCCTAGGGCAAGGGAAACTAAGGAGAAAATAAACAAATGGGACTACATCAAATAAAAGGCGTCTGCACAGCAAAAGAAGCCATCAACAAAATGAAAAGGGAGCCCACTGCACAGAAGAACATATCTGCTAATGACATATTCAACAAGGGGTTAATTTCCAAAATATATAGGAAACTCACACAGCTTAACAAAAGAAAGATAAACAATCCAATTAAAAATTGACAAAGGACCCAAATAAACA
>NW_006292574.1:192703-194497 GCF_000327345.1 Myotis davidii | reverse complement strand
GATAGGGGTGGGAGAGGCCTATCAGGGGTAGGGCCGGGGGGATGGGCCATGGTAGGTTGGCCGGCCGGCCCCACCCCCTGAAATGGCTGGTTCACAGACCACAGTGGGCATCATAGCAATCAGTGGATCCAGCGGTCATTACGGTGTTTGATTGCTGGCTTTTTATATATATAGATATGCATAGCCCATGGGCACAGACAATAGTGTATTGAAGGCCTGGGGGAAGAGGGCCAGTGTGAGGTGGAGGAAGTTAATGGGGGAAAAAGGGAGGACCTCTATAATACTTTCAACAATAAAGATAATTTTTTTAAAAAATACCTAGTTATATATTTTAACTGAATTATCTAACAAAACATGATGTATTAAACTGCTGCATATAATATTTTCATAATCAAATGCTTGACTGAAGTAAAGTCAGATTTTGCATTTGGCTTCATAGAGGCATCCAGAAAGCTTGGTTTGCATTTCAGTGAATGATAGTTAAACTTAATATTGACTGTTGGCTCTGAATTCTCTTATGAAAAGCCCAGGCTATATATGTGGATATAGTCTCTTTCAGATGCCCTTAGCACACACAGAATACCCATAAAGTTCACTGCTTCAAAGTTGACTAAGTCCTCTGTGGGAGCCAGAATTGTAATAAACTCACTTCAGCTGTCCTAATACTTTATTTAGGTTTTCCTATTTAAGGTTATTCATATTGATTTTCTCTGAAGTAGTTTTCAAAAAATGTCTATAAATTCTATGCTTATTAGTATATATCTTTCAACAAGGTAATATATATTTCCTAATAGTTGCTCAAACAAGCATTCAAAAGGCTGTGCACATTTTGCCAAATGTTTCTTGGATTTTTTAAAATCTGGGAATGCAATGAAAGGACAGAACTATGGAGTTTTTAAGTCAGGCAGGTCACTTAAGTTCTCTGACCTTCAGTTTCTTTGTCTTACAACCAAGGTGATAATGACACCTACCTTTCCATCCTCATTACACAGAACAATGCAACTAAAAGTGGTTTGAAAACAGATAAAAAACAACCCTTTAGATCTTCAGTACTATCTTTTTGTAATTTTCTTGCCTCCACAAGTCATATTTATAAGTATTTGCTGCTCAAGTCTTTATTACATAAATTATCATGCCATGGGTATGTATTTAGAGATGAATATTTATGAAGGTTCTTCATGGGTATAATGTTTGGAAGGAAAATTTTATGACTTTTTAATCAGCGTAAACATTGATCTTTATTTCATCTATTTTCAGTTTTTTTTTATATCCACGACCTATTGTTTTCTCAAGGTTTATGTTTTGAGGTGCATCATAGCACTAATAAGAACTTTTTCATACTTAGAGAAAATTCATACTAGTTCTTAAAAGCCCAGGAAACTTGCTTCCATTTCAATGCTATTTTTATTAATTAATACTGAGCTATTTCTTTACTAGTGCACAATTATATATTCTCCAGTTGACTGTTTTTTCAATATTTCCAATTATTTTAAATGAGATTATTAATTTAATAGGTTAGAGAATATATGTGAAAAGTCTTTGACTCATTTATAACGCCTAGATTTGGACTGGGAAAATACAGGGTAGAACAAAAATAGGTTTACAATCATGAGTATGCAAAACACATAATTTATTCTTGTATTATTATCATTAATTAAATATCCTATCTAATAATAGAGAAACATGGTATTTAACCGTAACTTCGCTACCCTTCCCATTGACTAATCAGCGAGATATGCAAATTAACTGCCAACCAAGATGGCGGCCGGCAGCCAGGCAGCTGATGCGAACATG
>NW_006292574.1:189255-190601 GCF_000327345.1 Myotis davidii | reverse complement strand
AATAATTGGAAGCACTACATAAAATTTGTCTTTGAAGCTACTGATTAATCTAAGTCCAACTTTGGCAAAAATCACCAGATATTCTATCATGAGCTATTTTTAAAAGGCCTCCTTTTTATGATTAAAATGATACTTTTTAAATGAAACTGAAGTTTTTAAAAGTATAATAAATTGGAGCTATTTTTATCAAAAGGAGAGCCTACCCTTCAAATAGAGGCAATCATTAGATACTTTTTCAAATTATTTGCTTATTACCCTTAATATTTTTGCAATTGGCACTTAGTCAAGAGGTCTCATTAGAATAAAGCAATCCAAGCTCTGATAGAGATTTGCAAAGCCTTGGGCAGCTGGGAAGTTCATTTATCTTTCTCTTCCATTTTCCTTTAATTGAGTTGATAAGTTTTGCCAGGAGTGGTGTGAGATGTAATTGAGTGTTAAGAACTACTTGGATAACCTTCAGAGCACTATGGCATGCATTCTACTAACATTCAATTCAACTCTTTTTTAAAAATGTCTTCCCTGGTAAGGCAATTCATACATAATACATCTATTTCTATATCTATGTCAGTATCTATATTTATATATGCATATATTGATCTAAATTGGGATTCAGTTCTATACATTCTTTGTATGAAAAATAAATTTTAACAAAAGTTCCCTTTAAAATTTAATGTGTTTAAAATATTTTTACATGTACACCAAATTTTACTAACACATTAAAGCAACCCAATTCATTAAACAACTCAATACAACTTCACCAGATATCTCTTGCCAAGAAAGCTCAGGATATTAAAATATTAATACTAATAAATAGTGGTAAATAAGTATAATAAAAATAAAGCATGTTATATCCTCCTTTTGGATACTCTTTTCTCTAGTCAGATATTTTCCCATTAACTTTACTATGGTATAAATTATGATTGATAAAATGCACCTATTTAAGTGTTTAGTTTAATATGTTTTGACAAATTATACATCCACATAACCACAACCAAACTAAGGGTCGTAACTCCAAGAGTCCCTTTATGCCCCTTTGCAATAAATTACCACCTTCTTCTCTCTCAGGAATCCACTAAGCTCTTTTCTGTCACTTCAAATTTGCTTGTCTTTTTTCAGAATCTAATCTAATAAAAGAGAAACATGCAAATTGACTGCACCTCCACTACACCTCAAGCCATACCCACCAGCCAATCAGAGTGACTAGATGCAAATTAACCCAACCAAGATGGCGGCTGGAAGCCATGAGGCTGGAGCAAGCAGGAGGCTTGGTTGCCCCAGCAATGGAGGAAGACAAGCTTCCCACCTGCCTTGGCCAGCTGTGGCCTATGCTCAAGCAACAAAGTTTC
>NW_006292574.1:123903-188955 GCF_000327345.1 Myotis davidii | reverse complement strand
CCACTGAACACCAGGGGGCAGACACTCAACGCAGGAGCTGGTCCCTGGTGGTCAGTGCGCTCCCACAGGGGGAGAGCCGCTCAGCCGGAAGCTGGGCTCATGGTTGGCAGTGCAGCGGCAGTGGTGGGACCCTCTCCTGCCTCCAGCGCTGCCAGATGGATGTCTGACTGACAGCTTAGGCCCAATCCCCTGGGGAGTGGGCCTAAGCCAGCAGGTGGTCATCCCCTGAGGGATCGCAGACTGTGAGAGGACACAGGACGGGCTGAGGGACCCCTCCCCCCCCTCTGAGTGCACAAAGTTTTGTGCACCAGGACTCTAGTATTACATAAACAAATCATGCCGTGTGCACTTTTAGTATCTGGATTTTTCATTCAGTGTAATATTTTAGAGATTCATTCATGATGTTGAAGATATCAATTGTATGTTCCTTTTTATTTCTCAGTAGTATTATGAGGTATAATATATGATATTAACTATACTATATTGTCTTGACTCATTCATCTGTTGTTGGAAATTTTTTCCACCTTTTGGCTAATAAAAATAAAGCTGCTAAGGATACTCCTGTAGAAGTCTTCTCATGGGGTGGTCATAATAACCCGGCCACTCATTGTATATTCCAGATACATTCGATTGTCAGACATATGTATTATATTTTTCCCAATCTGTGGCTTACTTTTTAATTTTTATGGAATTTAACTTATCATTTCTTTCTTTTGTTGTTTGTGCATTTTGGGTCCTACCTTAAAAACTTTTGCTTAGTCCAAAATAGCAAAACTGTGTTTTATTGTATTGGCTTCTCCATTGAGATCCATGATTGTTTCGAGTTAGTGCTTGTATATAGTGTGAGGTAAAGGTAAAAAGTTCATTTTTTTTTGTATGAAAATATAGTAGCAGTAGCACCATTTGTGGAAAAGACTATTGTTTCCACATTTATTACCTTGAAGACTTTATCACAATTAATTGACCACATATCCCCACACTTCCAGTTCTGTTCCATTGCTTTTCACATCTATGTTTATGTCACTATCACACTGTCTTTATTACTCTGGCCTTATAATACATCATAAAATCAGTAGTGTCAGTTCTATAACTTTGGTATTTTTCAAAATTGCTTTTTTTCTTTTCTAGGTCCTTTACATGCCCAATGCATGTTAGAATCAGCTTGAGTCTATGTGGGTCAGCTGAGGATTTGGGGAAAATGTGCATACAGATTTGGGAGCTCACTCTCTTTGCAATTCTCTTGTCTCTGGGGCTCGTCTTAAATTTCAAGCTGCTATGCCAGTCCAGGGCTCTGTCCTCTGCCACCTCTAGCCTGTACGCCTGAGCCATGTACTGTCATACAAGCAGCACATGGACAAGTCCTGTCTTTCAAGGATAGAAACCTCTCTGGATTGTATCTGTTTGTACACTACACCTCTAGTTTCCCACCCAGAAAAGTTTAGGGTCATCAGAGGATTTAGGCAGGGATTATTCTCATATTTTGGGTCTTTTCCTATCTGTGATTCTCTCACTTGTAAGATTTTTCTCTAAATTTCTATCTTCCCTGCCAACCAAGAAATCTGTACTGTGCCACCTCCAGATTCAAAACGTGTCATTCTCTGTTGCCATAGTTGTGGTACCTGAAGACGGTTGTCAGCCAAGAAAGCCACAGGTCACAATTTTTACCTGTTTCAGTTGAAATTTTCAAGAGTAAACTTGTCTCCATTTTCTGTTTTTCATCAACTTCCAGTGTCTTAAAAGGATTAAAACACACACACATACATACATGTATATATAGATTATGCATCTATGTTTTGTTTTTATTTTATGATTATTATCTGTCAGAGTATATGGATGGGTGGTGGTGGTCCTCTAACTACATTTCAACATGGCCTGAAACTATCTCAAGACACATTTTTACTTTTATGGCATCATTATTGGTAGTGCTTTAACTTGTGCATTCTTGTTGTTTGCGCATTTGGGGTCCTATCTTAAAAAAAAAACTTTTGCTTAGTTGAAGGTAGCACAACTGTCTTTGTTTTATTGTATTTTATTGTATTGGCATCTACATTAGTAATTTCAGATTCAATTTGAATACTGTAGCAATAGATGTCAATCAGAATATTGTTTTTCTGTTTTATAATTAAAGTGGAAAGTCTCAATTTTTGCTTTATAATTAAAGAAGCATCAGAATAAGAATAGAATGAGACCATAGAGAAAATTGATCCTAACACACTGGGAAGTTGAGTCTTGGTCCGGTGTTAAGCTTGCTCATTAGAGGGCACTGGAGAGACACTGCAGGAGGTAGGGATTTTCCTCTTTGCTTTGTAGGGTTCCTTTATCAAGCTCCTGAGCCAAATGGTCTCACTAGAGCCAAAATCTTGATGTCTGTGTTATTTCAGAGTCTTGTTGCTGCACTGAAGTTTCTTCAGCGCTTGGCTTCTGAACTTGAGTCATCAGACCCAGTAGCCAGCAACTTCTTGGAGTATTTTCTCAGGTGACTTTATAGGAAGTGCCACTAGGAAAAACTTCCCCTATAAATCTTCCCCCTCAGCCATTCAGTTTGCTTGCAAGGGACTTCTGAAATTTAGTACATTCCTGAACTACTTCCCACAGCATTACTGAGAGCAGATTTCTAGGAAGTGGGCCAGCACATCACTTCAGCAACTTCTTCATCCAGAGAGCCACAGCCACACTCTCTCCCAATGAGGTCGGGAGCTCAGCCCTAGGAGAGGGATAGTCATTCTTGGGTAATGTATACAATAACCCATAGGCATAATGGCTAGTATTTCAAAGATGATCATCAATCATTAGATAATTTCGTGCATTGTGAGTCTCTGAGGCCAGTCATGGGACTAATTATTAGGTAGGATAACCTACAGAATGGTTTCTGCAGGAAAAGGTAGAAAATGCTTTGAATTTATCAAATTCATTGTGGAGTTCAATTAAAACAATGGCAGTAGGACTTCACTATGTGGTTGGCTTAGCTTTTAACTCTCACAGCAATTAAATGCCAAGTTGTTTGTCAGCTTGAAATGACACTTTGATGCAGTTCCCCCCTCCAAAAAGAAAGAATAAGTACTACAATGCCCTTCAACATAGTTTATTCTCTTTTACACTGCCATCTCTTTCATACCGCCTTTTACAAACCATCATGTTTATCTTGTCTCTCATATATGCTACACAAAGGTAATGATTATACATAACACTGACAAACTTACGTGTATTGTGAATGAACATATGAAGCCAAATATTAAATTATACAATCAGCAAATATGATAACTTTTATTTAATAGTCTAACAGCAGGAAAGAAAATACATTTAACTTTAGTATAATAGATTATTTTTGCAAAGATAGATGACTACTAAATTATAAGAGTAAAAAAGAATTTGCCCTGGCAGGTGTGGCTCAGTTGGTTGGGCATCATTTTGTGCACAGAAAGTTCTTCAGTATGTGAACTTTCTTGACAATGCAATGTGTAAAACAAGCTCACAGGTAAATGAAAAGTTAAAAGAATAATTTTCTAGCAGTTTCAGCTATAACGTAAAATGAGAAATCTAGAAACCTCATTATTTTCTTTAAAATAGGAGAAAGAAATTTACTAGGCTATAAAAGATGAAATCAACTTTTCAAATATGCTTTCAAAAATAGCTTTGGAGAAAATTACAGTCTCTAATGAAAATTCATTTACAGTTAACAGTGATTAAAATATCACCTTAATTTTAGAACATAGCTGTTAAAAAATGAGGATCTCCCGAATTTGAAAAGAAATGCTGTAAGCAATTACATACAATCCAGGAAGGGCAAACAGCTATTCTTTATACCATCTTAATAAAACTAAAGAATGCATTTTTAAGTCAAACTTTATTTTTGCATCTGTGTTCCTTTAAATCTTAAAACAAGAGGACACACACACACACACACACACAAAAACAAAGCAGTTTTTGAAATTAAACAACTGCAACTCCTATTGCTTGTCTATAACTATTGAATGTTTAGGATTTTTATTGAAAAACCTGATATCATTACTAAATAGATATTCTTTGAGCATATACAGGGTGGGGCAAAGTAGGTTTACAGTTGTTCATATGGAAAATAATACAATAATAAATAAATAATAATATAAGAATTAACTCTGTGTTTTTCATACTAATAACTATAAACCTACTTTTGCCCCACTCGGTATCGTGAAAGACCACTAAGCTCAGATCAAGGCAGGAACTGAAAATAATGCCTTTGCTTCTCAAGAAATAGAATATCCAGGCCCAGCTGGCATGGCTAGTGGTTGAGCATCGACCTATGAACCAGGAGGTCATGGTTCGATTCCCTGCCAGGCCATATTCTCAGGTTGCAGGATCGATCCCCAGTGTGGGGCATGCAGGAGGCAGCCAATCAATGATTTTCCTCTCATCACTGATGTTTCTATCTCTCTCTCCCTTCCTCTCTGAAATCAATAAAAATGTATTTTTAAAAATAAATAGAATATTCAGTAAAAAAAATAAAGTAATAGCATTAATGTAATAGCTCTTTGATTTTCCTCTAAGTTTTCTAGAAAATTGGCCAAGGACATTTTACATATTTCTCATCTCCAGTGACTTTGTGTGTATATATATGCATCATGGCAAGATTACAGTATACAAATAATGCATTCATATGTTAATTTTAAAAGTATATTTAAAGGACTATTTTGCCCACAGAAGAAACAACCATTAGTGTGATTGTTTCTAAGTTGCCCCAGTGGGTTTTAAGCAGACAAGTGACACAATCTAATTTTCATTCTTTTAAAAATCCCTCCGGCTATTATATTAGAAAGAGCCCATGAAGAGGCTTAAGTGGAAGTAAAGTGCTATGACACAGGAAGAGGTGATAGTTTTGACCACTATAAGTGAAGGTAATAAATGTGGTCACATTCCGAACTTACTATAATAAGAGAGCAAAGAAAATTTTCTGGAAGATTGGATATGAGGACTGTATTAAAAAATGAAAATTCAACAGAGTAAATTTCAAGGTCACACTGGCTTTATTCAAGGATTCATGAATTCGGCACCATCCCATCTAGCAAATAGAAAGGAATTCCACAGAACAGTAGAAAGGAAAGTTTTTTTTTTCTTAATGGTGGGAAGGGGATGGGAAAAGTAAGTTATTAGCAAAGAATGCATTGTTTCAAGCAAGATTACCCTAAGGGGAACAGAAGGAGCCTATTGGCTGAATTATTCCACTATTACTGACCAGGTAACCCCAAGATTACATTCCTGGGAAGCTGAAACTGCAAGTAAATTTCAAGTGACTCCATTTTGGGCCTGTTGCCTTTCTTTGTTCTTTTTGGAGCACAGTTTGAAATTGTGCCTGAGATTGCAATCCCTCCTTTAGTCAAATAAACACTTTTTATCCTTTATTACAACCTAAATATTTTTTTAACAACTGTATATATTAAAATCTGGGCTGGAGATATGCATTTCAAAGTAAGTAGTGTATAGTTAATATTTAAATCATGAGAGTGGTTAAAGTTCCTGAGAGACTAAATGGAGATAGAGAAGAGAAGGGATAAGGACTAAGATCTGAGTCTTCAACATATAGAAGGATGGTGAGAAGAGGAATAACCAAGGAAAATAACACTGAGAAGGAGCTGCTAGAAAATAAGAGGGAAAACGGAAAGTGGAGTGAACCAGAAGTGCGGTAATGAAAGTGTTCCAAAGAGGAAAGTGTGATCATCAGTGTCACATCCTGCCAGTAAATCAAGAAGATGGTGAACAATGACTTGCAGGTGTGATTAAGTTAATGCCTTGAGATAAAGAGATTATGCCGAATTATTTGGGAGGCCCCTCGTTAATCACAGAGGGCCTTTTAAGTGAAACAGGAAGGCAGAAGGGTCAGATTTAGAAAGAGATTTAATGATCATGTGCTGCTGGTTTTGAAGATAGAGGTTTCCAGAAGAAATTCAGTCTGGAAGCTAGAAAAGGCAAGGAAATAAATCTTCCGAGAGCCTCCAGTAAGAGCAGTAATAGGAAAGTAACAGAATGACTGTTAGTGTCGGGGTCCGGAAGCCAATTCCAGACAGCAGGGCTGACTCTGGAGTGGCTGAAGGGCATTTCCCCAAGCCGAAGGACTCCCGCCTGGCCCCCAATTTCCAAATTATTATTTCTTGTCTTGTCTCTGTCATTTGTATGCGGCCCCTCTTCCAGAGCCCAAACCCTGAACCACGCGGGACGTGGGACATTCATAGTGAGGGCTACATGGTGGTTTCTTAGAAATAATAATAATAATAATAATAATAATAATAAAATGATGATGATAAATTCCAGAAGAGTGGATATTTTAATGGAATAAAATGTTTATTGTAAGGTTATAAATGCATAATTAGAAATGTCTCACATGTCCTTGAAAATGTCTATCTATAACTTAGGAAGCAATGAAGACTCATCCTAAAATGTTTAATTCCACTTCTTTACTTCCAAATAAATCAGTGCTTGTGAAAGCTTGACTACATCCCAAATTGTATTTTTTAGTACTCACACCATCAATATTTCTTGCTAATCCATCATGTGTAGACCACAGTGTTAGTGGTTTGATTCTCATTAAAATCTCTTAAGATAGGACCTTTGCACCCAGGGGGATGAATCAGTAAGATGAATAACCTATAATAATAGCTAATCTTTATTGAGTGATTACTTTATCCTGAGAATTCTTCCAAGATTTATAAGAATTTAAAAATGTAATCCTTAGAGCAACTCAATATTAAGATACCCGAGATTTGAAATGGCTAAACATTGCCTGCTTCATATGCTAAAACTTGACTGAATCCAGATGGTTTATTCCAATGGCTAAATCACTGTATCATTGTCTTGTTAAGAGACCTCCTTATTGTCTGAAGATATTTTTTCCAAAAATCAGAGCAGAAGAAGAGGTAGCCATGGTGAAACCGTAACTAAAATTGATTAACAAATTCTGATGAGAATAAAAAGGAAATATGAATATTGGTTAGGAAATAGAAGAAATAGGCACACAGATCTTCTGACAAGTTTTGTGATGAATAAGGACATTTACAGAGTACTATTTAAAAAGAAACATCAGGATCACAAAAAATACTTTTTTTAATCATACTTTTTAAAAAATATATTTTTATTGATTTCAGAGAGGAAAGGAAAGGGAGAGATAGAAACATCAATGATGAGAGAGAATCATTGATCGGCTGCCTCCTGCATGCCCCCTATTGTGGATTGAGCCTTACAACCTGGGCATGTGCCCTTGACCAGAATCGAATCTGTGGCCCTTTGATTTTGTGGGAGGCCGAAGGCCGATACCCTATCCACTGAGTCAAACTGGCTAGGGCAGGAAAAACACTTTTAATTCGGGTTGTCTTTGAATGTTTTTGGATAGATGGAAGCAAACAACTGATGCAGTAATAAAAAAAGAGGGAACAGGAGTGTCAGAGGAAGTAGGTGGGCTTCAGTCAAAAGCACAGTGATAGGACTGAAGAAGTTTCATTTTTTTCCTCTACGACGGGAGAAAAAAGCCAATAGGAAACAATGCAGCAAAAATGACTGTTTTGGCAGGCAGCAAGAAATTGAGGGTTGAGAGAGTTCTCTTTAGATAACCTCAATCTGCTCAGTAAAATAGGAGTTAAGGTCACATGCTGAGGGAGAAAAGATTTGAGCTTGATTGGATGAGACAGGTTTACAGCAGCCATGCACCCTAATGCAAGAGGGGGTGAGCAAGAAATAAATACGATGATTGCTAAGTAGCAGAGGGGGCAGCAAAGTGTTGTTGCTCAATCAAGCAATGCAGTATGAGAAACAAAGAGAGAGATATTTGGAACACAAGATAGGGACCCTCTGGAAGGTCACAGGAGATAAGCAAACAAACCAGGGATTCTCAGAAAGGAAGTATTTCTGCAATGTATGACCACAGGTTTCAGACAAGATGGAAAACTCTATTTCAGGTGTTCTGTTGTATGTTGTTCCTCTATCAGAGCTATTCTTATACCTCATTATACTTGTTCCTTTAGTATGTCTTCCTCCTCTCATCTCTAGCTTTATGAGGGCATAAAGGATAATTCTACTGCTCATTATTGCATTTCCCAGCACTCAGCACAGTTTTTGAAATATCATAAGCGATCAGTCAGTAGTTATTATTTTGCTGAAGGTTGACACGAACCAGGAAATAGATGATATAGGGAGAATGGAAATGGATCGCAATAATAAAGGCAATCAGAGTCACACGAGACATTCAGGATGCCTGAACAGAGAAATTTTCAAAATGTACCTGCCAGAAATGCCATAGGCGATAAACTTTCCAAATTTGTAAACTGTACCGTCAGCTACATGTCCGGAATTTGTTAGGCAAGCCTAATACTTTCACCACAGGATCACATTACAATCTGAGGGATATCAGAAGTAAAAATACCCCCAGGTTCAAGGTCCTTTCCTGGTATCGCCTCTCCTTGATTTTGCTCCTCCTTCTCAGCCTGGGACCAGGTTTCAACCTTGTATGTGGAGACACATTCGCTCTTTCTGGCTTTTGACCTGATAATGACCTTGACCTGACAATTTGCTCCAGTTTGTGCCTCTGCAATCATCATTCATGCTTAGAGAAACCTAACCATAAACCAATCACCTGAGTTGTAAATCATTAGTCTGTAGTGGCTATTTGTTTCCAGGGCCGTCTGCCCAGCTCACTGCCAAATTCATTATGCTTGAGGCATTCACAATTAATGAACAGTTAGTCATAGAGAATATAAACAAATCTGAACCCAATTCAACACAATGGGTTAAATGTGAAAAGAAAGAAATGTAAATTGAGCTATCCGCTGTTAAGTGCGGATACATTTTGGGGGACACCCTGTGTATCTACACATACACATATATTTTCTCCTAGGAATGAATGCTGCGTGATTTTGTTCATTAACTTTTCATTTTATAAAAGGGTAAAATCAATAATCTATTTATTCAGCCAACTGAAAGGCAATTTCAAACAATTTCATGTGAGATTGAATTTTTATAGCTTTTTTTCCTCCCCAAATTCTAACAAAAAAATAATATCTTCTCAAGTGCTAGACAAATATAAAATGTCAAATCTTGGCAGCCTTTTAAAGACATGAAATAAAAATCCCTTCTTTATAGCCCTGGCCAAGTGCCTCAGTTGACTGGATCATTGTCCAAAAGGTTGCTGATTCAATTTCTGGCCAGGGCACAACCTAGCTTGCAGATTTGAGCCCTGGTCCCCTGATTGGGGATGTATGGGATATGACAACTGATCAATGATTTTCTCTTACATTGATGTTTCTCTCTCTTTCTCTCAAAAACATATCCTTGGGTGAGGATTTTTTTTAAAAATCCCCTCTTCACAGGTGAATAATTGTCTTACTAAAAATACGGCTTTCTTCAAACCTTGAGGCAGTGTTTAGGGCAGTAGGTTATTGGCATGCACTAAAGACAGAAATGAGTGAGCTTCTGTTTTTAAACATTCTACTGTACCGACCTGAGGATTATGACCATTTTAAGTCGTCTTGTATGTCTGTTTTTGGCCACTGGCATAGAAACAACAATAAGAATTTTTATTTACTCATATTATCACTGGCTATGTTTAAAGACAACCAAAGAGTTAAACAAATGAAAAATGAGATAATTCAATCAATTATTAGCTGCCCCCAAATAATTTCTGTTCAGAAAAAGTTTTGATCAATAGGTCAAACATCTCCTTTAAAAAAACAGAATATTTCTGGGAGCCTTTTTATAATAAAAATAATGTCATACCTACTGTCTATTTTCAACTAAGAAATCCAAATTATATATGCTGAAGACTGTCTTTACCATGAAGAGGTTATCTTAATGTAAATTATATCTTTGAAAGAGAATAATATATTCAATTGGCAATTCAGACAATCAAACAGTAAAGAGGTAAATGTTTTAAACTGAGATACATCAGCGTAGCCCTCAAAGATGAACACTTAAATATTTGTTTTTATCTACTATATAACCTTGTATTTCCTTTCCTTCTCTTAATGTTTTAATTAATCTTAATTCCTCTATTGGTTAACTTAGGAAAAGTAAATAATATGCTTAAAACTTTATTTTTATATCTAGTGTGGGCAAGCATTTTTATCTGTTCATTATGTAAATTGGTATTATTATTCCTTCCTTTGAAATCTACTAATCAAAAGAACTCAGTTTTACAGATCATGCACAAAAATAAACACTGTTTCTCTTTATAGATTTTATTATTTTAGAGTAAAATAAGTACATGCTGTTGTAATATTTCCTTCAATCACTTAATAAGCCTAACCTTGACTCAAGCAGTTAATGCCATAGAAAATAAATGAAAAAAACTAATATTCTTATAACATAAAACAGTATTATTTATAGCTCATCAATAGTATATTGTTGCCCAGCAAAATAATAAGCCTAATGGAGAGTTATCTTCATATATATCATTCAATAGCAAATAATGGAAGCTATATTTGATAGGACTGTTAGAAGTTACTAATCACAATTATAGCAAATAGTCCAAAGAATGCATAACCTCATCATCATCTTAATTAGCTGTATTCTATTTTGAAAATTGATTGTTAACTGATTGAACCATAATCCAAATAGAGTGTCCCAGAAAAAAAAAATCACTTAGGCTCCCTCTTTGGCATTTGCATTGCCAATAACGGCCCCACTGGCCCTGACTTTGTGTCCTCTTTCAGGGGCCTCACATTCTATGCACAGCTTCATTAACAGCAGTAAACAAAAACATGCCACATACTTCGAGTAAACATTAAACTTTAAAACCAATAAACAGAGTTTAATATATTAACCTATCTATACAAATATTATACCTTAAGGGTCAAAGAGTCTGTTAGACTTGCATTATCTTTTCCAAGGTGTAAACAAAAACATGCCACATACTTCGAGTAAATATTAAACTTTAAAACCAATAAACAGAGTTTACTATATTAACATATCTATACAAATATTGATACCTTAAGGGTCAAAGAGTCGGTTAGACTTGCATTATCTTTTCCAAGGGTCTAAGTTCAGGAAGCTATATGCTATTTGAAAGAAATGGTTGCTCAGTGCAAAGTCAAGTCAATCTTCTTTTCTACAGCTTATCATTTGATCATGCCTTATTTCATTTTATTTCTTACATTTTACTTGGATCGTGACTTAACTGCATATTTTCTCCTGAGCCTCTATTTTCTACAATCTATGTCTTCACTTCATTGGTTTCTACCAGGCACTTGTGGAATTCATTCTCAGTTACATCCTCATAAAATAGATGTATAATGTGTTGTTAGCAAATTCTTGGAATATCACATCCTTTCATTCATATATATATATATATTCATTCCCCAATCCTCTGGTCAACTGTGAAATGACTCTGTTGTCTTGCCAGCAGAGTTATATTTTGTGAATCCTTAAGGTCCTTCGTTGTATCTTCATATATGATCCACAATTTTTATGATTATATACTTTTAGCCTTAAAATTATTTTCCAAGGAACTCTGAAGGGACTTCTACCACTAAATACTGGCATCCTCTTTTGTGGGTTATCTTTTTTTTGTGGGTGATTCTTTTTCAAAAATTTTCATAATTATTTTCTTTTCCTTTGGAGTCTGAAAACTGTATCATACTGAGTTTAGAATTGAACTTTAAAAAATCCTTTTTAGATCTAAAATTTAAGACCCTTCTTCAGATCTAGGATGTGGTATTATTTATTTAAGTTCTCCCTTTTATTTTCATTGTTATCTTTTTCTGGATCTCTTATTGGTACAGTTTCACACTACCACAATAGAACTCTTGAATTTCTATTTTTTTGTCAAAATTTTCAATTATTTGTGTTTTGGATTAATGTGCAGGAAAGTTTCTTAGACTTTAAATTTCAAAGTATCTAATAAATGTTTAAAACACTGGATATTGTATGTTTAATTTTCAAGAGATGAGTTATTTGATCATTTCTTCTTCATATCATAATGTTTTTTATTAAGACAATGTCTTCTTGGATAACTTTGAGAGTAGAAATTAATATTTTTTCTCCTGTCTTGCATTATATTTTGTCAAAGGCAAGTTATTTTATTAACTTACACTTTTTACATCTGCCGGAAGATATTAAGTCCTTTTCATGCTCAAAAATGAAACAAACAGCCCGGCCAGAGTGGCTCAGTGGTTAAACATCGACCTATGAACGAGGAGGTCATAGCTTGATTCCTGGTCAGGGAATATGCCCGGGTGGCGGGCTCAATCCCCAGTGCAGGGTGTGCAGGAGGCAGCTGATCAATGATTCTCTCTCATCATTGATGTTTCTCTCTCTCCCTCTCTGAAATCAATAAAAAATATATTTTTTTAAAAATGAAACAAACAAAAATATTATACTGGGTCCCTGTTTCAAATCAATAAAAAATATATTTTTTAAAAATGAAAGAAACAAACAAAAATATTATACTGTGTCCCTGTTTGTGTTTCATCCACTGTGATAGAAATAGCTTCGTTTCTTGGTGCACCTCCTTCCTGACTGGAAACGCTAAAGGGAATTTCAAAGTATACATGGGAAGGACTTGTGGACTGGGAGGTTTGGCTGAACAGGTTCAGGAAACCACCTGACAAATATGTCCCCTGTGACCCGAGGCAGCACTGAGGAGCTCTTTACTCCGATGTACCAACACCTACCCTGAAATCCCTAGCTCACCCATAGCAGTTGTTTCATTTCTTTAGAGAAACCTCCTGGTTATTTTTCATTTGCCTGTGTTTGTTTTTAAATTGATGTTAATGTAAAGGCCCGGTTTCATAAAGAAAGAAAATGGGTAAAATGGCTGAAGTGCACAGCTTTCCCTCAAAGAGAAGTCCAGTTAATCCCATTATTTTGAGTCCTACCTCTCATTCATTTCTACTCTTTGAATTAATTTGCTGCAAGTCTAGTTCTTCTCTGGAGCTTCTGAGGAAGGTGGGTTCCCTCATACAGCTGTCAGCTATTTCATCTATTAACTCATCCTCATATGATTTTTATTTAAGAAATTTTGTCAACATCATTCTGTGGTACTAAACTCCCTCCTTTCTCTTTATTATTACAGACTTTTTATATTCATTATACTGAGGCCTTAAATGCATGAACTTGATCTACTGTCTTTAGAAAACTAACAACACCAGAATAGCCAATGTTTATGTATCACAGTGGGACCATCTAACTGGGAACACAAGCCAAAATGGCCCACTAACATTTTGTGGACATTATTACTGGAATATGTGAATAGGCATGATGTCCCATAATAGGATTAGCTCCAGAAACTGAGTTCTTCCTCAGATATTAATTCATATATTTATCCAACAAGTATTTTGAGCACTTATTATGTAACAGACCTTATTTAAAATGTTAGCAATAGAGCAATGGCAAAGAAACAAAAATTATCATATGCCCTTATATTTTTATTCAAATAATATTGTGTTAACATAACTACAAAGAGAATACTGGAATGGGGAAAGAATAAATTAAACACAGTTTATAGTGTGAGTGGAGAAATAGGAATTAATCTCTAAGACAGTTTCTTCCTAATAAAGTCTGTTGGAGAAAAAAATTATGGGTTGTTTATATATAAACACACACACACACACATACATTCAAACACACACATTTGCAAAAATCTTAGAATAGCCAGACAAATCCTTCATCTCTTAAAGGTTAGTCACATAGTAAATGCATAATAACTGTCATACAATAGAATATTTTGTAGTTATTATCTATTGTGCTTCATTTTTTCCTAAAGGATCTGCTATTTTCAACCCTCTTACATTAGAATTTGAGAACTGTAGTGAATTTTAAACATTCTCATCTTTTTAGAAGAATCTCCACTTTAACATGCCTCCGGTTTATTAAAAAGAAATTATTTAACCTCACTATGCTAAATGCTGATCCCTGAGCCTGATACCACTACATTATGAAATTTTTCACACAAACCTGAAAGTTTCCTTTATTTGTCTCTTCAGTGAGAGAGGGGAAAAAAAGCTACAAGCCCAAATGAATTTTCATGAAAACAATATCAAAATGTCATAATTTAGAGAAACAGTTCTCAACAAATCCAAAAAATACCAACTTGAATCAGTAATGTAATTGAAATCTTATATGCACAGCCCAGGAGATTACACTTCCCCACCTGCTTCATATTCAAGTTCATCAGGAATCAGCAGGGAATAAAGGGGCTGCTCGCACTGGAAGAAGGCTGCAGGAATATAAATCTGAAAAGCAAGCCTTTGCAGAAAGAGGAGCGTCTGCAACAAAGCAGGTAAGGCGAGGTTAGGTTTGGTTACAACCAAAAAGCTTCTCAGGGGTTTATGTGACCGTGCTTTGTGGACCAGCTGAAGCTCTGCTTCATAAGGTCTTCATTCCTAGATTTAGTTTGCCAAGCAGATTTGAAGTATTGCTGGTCCTTAGGACAGAAGGGAAAGGAGAACATGGGACTATCTGCTGGCCCTCCCAGTTTCCCCCCCTCCACCCACAGTGACACATGTTGCCCAGATTCTTATTCATAGGCCATAGCAAGTCACGTGGCCAAGACTAACATCAGTGAGTGGGAAAGTATAATTTTTCCCCAGGGAATAGAAGCGAATATTTGTGAATAATACTATACTATACTAGATGCCATAAAAGTATTTTATAGGTATATTCCAGTTTCGCTCTGTATACCATATTTTCCTCATACATGGTATATTTTATCCTTAATATGATCCTGTGAAATAAGCAGCTATTGTTATTCCCATTTTAAATGTAAGGAAATTGATTAAAAAAAACAAAACAAAGCAGAATTCTTAAAAGACCCAGAGTTGTCTGAGGCCAATTAGAGTTCACTGGGTCACACTGAGGTCCCTGTTCCTAAACATATTTAAACAGAAGCAGAATGACTACTCTGTGGGAGTGCTGAAGGCTGAGGTCTATGAATTCTGTGAATAACTGGGCTGCATAACCTTTAAAATTCCTTGTATCTCTGAGATTCCATGGTTATGTAAGTTGCTCAAGGTCACACAGCTCGTAAGAGGCTATGGAAGGCAAAATGTCACTGCTGAAGGAATGATCTCATTTACGGGAAGATAAAAAAGAGACGCCAAAGTGATTTAATAATCTGGTGTTCAGGTGCCATTATTGTGAAACTCAAATGTTGAAAAAGTTTTATTACAGACCACTTCTCAGTCAGTATGCAGAAAGAATCAGCAGGTGACTGGAATGCTATGGATTATTGCCTGTATAATACCACATTTTCCAAATACCCTGGAGATTGCTGTGCTGATATGTTTATGAACAAAATATAGGCAATAGCATTTCTACCATTCCCCAGGGAGAAACATTTTCTTGAGGTGCATAATAAATAAACAAATGTCCTAATAGAGAGTGAAAAATAAGACATCCTAGGTCATTATTTAAAATGAGACTCTCTTTGAACTGATGAGCTATACTGAAGTCTTGCAATCGGAGGATATTTTGGAAGGTTTCATAAAGAAACTGTTCACATACCAATGACTATCCTTTCTTACCACATGTTCCCAAGGGGTTTACAACTTTAATAGCTCTACAGCTCTCTGAGTTTAAGATCGTTACTTTGTATAGTGATTTGGATTTTTACCACTTGTCAAATGAAATATATAATAATAAAATAAATACAGGGATTAAACCTTAACTATTAAACTTAGTGTAGTTTAAAAAATAAATAATATTTAATGATTCACAATTAAACAGCTATGTCAGTGCAAAAATGCAAAAAGTAATATGTATTTGCTTATTTTAAATGCATTCATTCATTTATTATACATAGTGGAAGCTAGGAATCAAAGACTTTGGCACTAAGTAAATTTGAATTCTGAATACATTTTGAAAATACATAAAATAGCATTCTTATCTTCTGCTATGAATAGAGATTTGGCAACTAATCAGAAGCTCATCCACGGTAGCTCATCCATGGCTTCTCAAGACATCAATTGGTACCACAGGGTAATCAAATGAAATTTCTTTCAAGCTGGTTATTAGCCAGTTTCTCAGTAAATAACTTCTTCAAATCTAGATGCCCCCAAACATTTAAAATATATTTGGGGGGGAAAGCACTAACAAAAATCAAAGGATGTACTTGTTTTTCACTCTCATCTAGGTTTGAAGAAGTTTGTTTACTGGTACACTGGCTTTTGAAAGAATTTCATTTGATTACCCTGTGGTATCAATTAATGTCTTGAGATACCACGGATGAGCTTCCAAAATGATGGGATAAGTAGTTCTGAAAATGTTTCTCCATAAAAGCAATCATATATTGGAAAAAGTTATCTAAAACAACTTTTTCATAATGCTTGAAATTAGCTGAAGCTTGCAAAAATTAGAGCATTTATTCAAATAAAATAACTGTATTTCATTAAGAACAATCAACTTTATGACATTCAACTAGACTTATGCCTTTCTCTCTTTCCCCAGATATGTGGTAGCTTTGAAAGTGAACAGACACGTTTATCAAAACTGTAAAAATTAGCTTTCTAGTATACACTAGAGGGGAAGGAACCGGATTAGAATTCACCAAAAAGCCCCATTCCCAGAGGATACAATTTTACATCTAGAAGTTCCATGAAAGGCTTCATCCTGAGGCTTTATCTTTTCTTTTTAAAAAGTATGTTTTTATTGATTTCAGAGAGAGGCAGAGATAGAAACTTCACTGAGAGAGAACCACCAATCAGCTGCCTCCTGTATGCCTCCTGGTGGGGATAGAGCCTGCAACCCAGGCATGTGCCCTGAGAATCAAACTGATGACCACCTGGTGCATGGGATACCACTCAACCAACTGAGCCACACCAGCCGGGCTCCCAGGATTTATCTTTACATGAACTGACTCAAAGCTTACTCTCTGCAAATAGTCTATTCTCCAACACTTGTCATAAAAAAATCAAACAAAAATCAATACACTTACACATGGTGTAAAAGACTAGAATAAAGAGAATGTTTATTTTTATGCTATGAATTTCTGCATATTATTTTTACTTTGTGATTATTTGGATATGTTTGATAGAAAATAAAATTCATTAGGAAATTTTGTGTCAATATTGAAAACTAATGACTTATACAGTAAGCTAATAGTAAAAACAGAAGAAAGCAGAAAAGTATTCATAAGTAGAAGAGAGTAAGAAAGTTTCAAATTCTTCAATGTTTAGAAAGCTCAATATTAAGCATCATAAGAATTACAATTACTTCACAATTTATTGGCATTTTGTTAAATCACTGTAGTAAGCTTTTAACTTGAATTATCGCCCTTAATCCTCACAACATATGTTATAGGAGCTATTATCACTTTCAAATAAAGAAATGAACTCCTTGGAGGAGTTAAATAATTGAAGTTCATACTGTTGGTAAGGGTTAGTGTTATTATTCAAATACTGCTTCTCTGGCTCTAGGGCTTTAACTTTTAAACACTAAGTCAAATGAAAACATGGCACAGAGAAGTATGCCAAAATTTGGATTCAGAAAATCAAACTCTGAATACCCACATAGACCAACTCTGATTTTCCACATAGACCTTAAATGCCTGACCTTAAATTTCTTCACTTATAAAATCTATACTAATAAAAGAGTAATATGCTAATTAGACCAGGAGACCTTCAGGGAGACCTTCCGGACATCCTTCCAGACAAAGCCATGGTGGTGGGGCCAAGGCAGAGGCAGTTAGGGGCGATCACAGGGATTGGGCCTAAACCAGCAGTTGGACATCCCCCAAGGGGTCCCAGATTGGAGAGGGTGCAGGCTGGACTGAGGGACACCCCCCCCACATGCACAAATTTTGTGCACTGGGCCACTAGTAGTATAATATGAAATTAGGTATGGTATGAAAGAATCTATTTCTAAAGGTAACTCTGGCTACCCTAACAGATGGACTCTCAAGAGTTAGTGATTTAACACTCTGAAAATTTATTTCTCACTCCTAAATGTCTAACGAAATGTACCAGAATGTTGGACAGTTCTCCAGATTAGTGACCCGGAGTCAACCCACCCCATGCTTTCATTATCCTCAATTCCTGACTCACAACATAACCCAGGACTTTGTCTTCATTCTAGATAGACAAAACCACAAGGTCAAATGTCTACAGTTTACATGAGGGAAAACAGAAAATGATACCAAGCAGTCAAGTTTCAGTTCGGGGAAGTTAATACTTGAGTGTTTTTGAAAGGTATTTTCCAGTATATCCTGAAAAAATTTCCTATAACCTCATCTTTTCTCTGTTTACATGATTGAATTATAGCTCAGTCAATTTTTATTGCAAGTATTTCATGTGTGGATTTAGGAAACTGTTTTAGCCCCTCAAGTTTATTATGGAAAGAAGGATCCTTTCGAGTCAGGCCAATCTGTTTTTGCCATCCAGATTTAGCTTTTGAGCTTCCTACCTATAAATTGGTATAGATTAGGTAAGCCAAGGTTACATACACCCAAAAGAGGACTAGATTATTTTCTTAATATTTGCTGGCATTTTCTAGGTTTAAATAAATTTTTAAATATAGCTCTTAATTCAGCTCAAGTCCAAGGTTTAAATTCCATAGTTACTGTAAACCTGTATCATGGGGGAGATGAGTCTTTGGGGGGAACTGGCATTTGGGGGGTTTTAGAAGTCATTGGTTAAAGGTAGGAGGTCTGCTCAAGGAAAAGGAGAGGGAGAAGTCCACTGAGGTATAACAGAGAGATCAGAGGATGGGAGAAAAGAAAGAACTAGATACAGAAAGGCAACTGGAGGACAAGGAGAGGGAGAATTTGCTAGAGAAAGAGTCTATTTTGTTAATTTCTCATTAGCCTTGAGAAAAGGATCTTTCAGTGAAGGAATTTTTTATTGACACTTTCATTTGGAGGCTTCTGCATACAAATCAAAATTGCTGCCCAATTGGTATTGTGAAATCTTATTCCTTTACTTTTCTAACATACTTCTCAAAGAAAAACATTTGTTCAAGTCAGACGTTCCCCAGAGTAACCACTGGAAGCCCAAATTATTCTTAGTGAAGTTATGCCATTGAGAAATGGAAGTGCAAGAAAGTGTATTGTACTAGTACATGTATGAAGCAGAGTTCTTCCTGGGAGAAGAAAATTATTAGACTTAAATGAACCCAGGAGAACTTTCGTTCTTGTGTCATCTTGTGTCTCAGGTCTCCAATCCTATAGGCATCCATCTCTGTGCAAAGGCCTGACCATCTGTGTCCCTGAGCACGCAGAAAACCAGAAAGAACCAAGATCTCAAGACAGAAACTCAAGATGGATCAAGCCATTATCTCAAGACAAAACCTCAAGATGGAAAGAGAATCTTTTGTTTGGTTTTACTGATGACTCACAGCAAAATTTGTCTACATGGACACCAATTCAGGGACAAAAGCAAACTCAACACTCTGTGAGACAGCTTGCATTTATGGGGCATATGCCTGCATTCTGCATTGTGATTCTTCTCATGACAGAGCCTTTTATTTTTTATTTATTTTTTTTAAATATATTTTATTGATTTTTTACAGAGAGGAAGGGAGAGAGATAGAGAGTTAGAAACATCGATGAGAGAGAAACATCGATCAGCTGTCTCCTGCACATCTCCCACTGGGGATGTGCCCGCAACCCAGGTACATGCCCTTGACTGGAATCGAACCCGGGACCTTTCAGTCCGCAGGCTGACACTCTATCCACTGAGACAAACCGGTTTCGGCATGACAGAGCCTTTTAAACAGCACAACATAAACTAACACATAAGAAGGCAAAAAGAAATGAAGAGGAATGCCTGATTCCACCACGGATGCCCAAACCAATAACAAAATGCTGGTACCAAACTTCAAATTGGTAGCAGTTGATTGATGAAGGAATTCAAGGCAAAGAAAGAGGAGTTTAGAGCTGACTTACCACTTTGGTGCAGACTGAGTGACTAGCCGCAAGGCAGGAGATCTGTAGGTACCACACCTGGTGGGAGGCTGCTGTTTGTAGCAAATGCAGTGCAGATGGTATCTTGGAACGTCCTTGGGAAAACTGTGGAAATTAACAAAGACCACCCAAATGAGGTTATTTACTCAAAGATCATTATAACAAGGGTGTTAGCCACCATCACTTGCATTTTGCAGAGACTCAAAGGCAAGCAAGGGAATGAGGAATCTTTATAATGAAAAATAGGGAAGGCTCAGGTATGCTCTGACTTGAGGCTCAAGGCACAAGGGAAGCTAGAGGCAAGCTCACTAGAAATGGAGCATCCTATGTAATTAGTTTGGAGAACATATTTGGCTCTCTCTGGTTGGTACTGAGTTGGAAGAGGGGACAAAAATTAAGGCAGCTGCCACTTATTGACCATATCCTGGCTACTTCTGTTCAATTGGTGCACAGGTTGTAGCTTGGCTTCCTGTACCGGCTGTTACAGATGTTTTAAGTCACAGTTTTGTTTTTCTATATGGTCTGGTCAGTGTTCATTTGTATATCCAGACTCTCAACTACAAAACTTCTATAGGAAAACATAAAAGGATATATTTTTCCTTGAGTTCAGCAAACATTTCTTAGAGATGACACTAAGTTCACAATATATAAAAGAAAAAAAAATGATATAATTAGACTTCAAAAACGTATCCTTTTAAGAAATAGTGTTAAAAGAATGAAAATACTAGCCTCTGGATAGAAGAAAATATTTGCAAATTATATACAAGATGATATGAAAAATATAGCAGATTTTTGTTTGTAGGAATGCATCAGGCATAACAAATCCACTTAGATAAACTGGGCTGTTTTTAAAGAAATCTTTTCAGTCAACAATCACAGAAATATGATTCAAGTACCCTAGAATGACACTAAAATTATTTGAAACTATAATTTTAGAGGGTGGCATTTGACAAATTTCAAAGAACCAATCATTCTATCTTGTTTATTGAGAGTAGCCTACTTCACATAAGCATACTTCACAGCCATCACCACGGATCATGGTACAGTAAGGACTCTACCATGTACCGCTAAACACCCCTCATTACCCAATAATGCAAGAGGTAATAACTATTAGATGAGTTTTATTTGGAGGTTAGGATTTATCTCTTTTTGTTCCCTGACTCAGAACTAGTACACTTAATTATAACTTTCTTGGTTAACCATGGACAAAAACATTAGCACTTTTGTTGTTTAATCTATGTGCTTTGGTAATATTTTGTCACATAATTTATTTTCTGTTTAATTAACAGTTAAGAAGTTATAAAATTAAATTATTAGTTTTCACATTAGAACTCTAAGAAAAAGATTGTAGTTTTATACTGAGACATTAAATAGCTACATCCTTCAACCAATCATAAATTGTTATAATGTTCTTAGAAAGACTAGTAATATCTATGAATATTTAAAATGGCATCATCTTTAAAATAGACATTTTGTTTTTAAGACATCTCATATTTAAACACACTAATTAAGAATATGCATAAAAATTATTTATTGTTACTATATTACAGTGGCAAAAAAAGCAAACGAAAAATAACATATTAAATACCCATCACTGCCCTAGCTGGTTTGCCTCAGTGGATAGAGCGTCAGCCTGCGGACTGAACGGTCCCAGGTCCGATTCCGGTCAAGGGCATGTACCTGGGTTGCGGGCACATCCCCATTGGGAGGTGTGCAGGAGGCAGCTGATCGGTGTTTCTCTCTCATCGATGTTTCTAACTCTCTACCCCTCTCCTTTCCTCTCTGTAAAAAATCAATAAAATATATTAAAAAATAAATAAATACCCATCACTAAGTAAATGAGTGAATAAATCAATGCATTATATATACATATCAAGAAATGTTTGCTGACCAAGCCATTTGAAAGAGGGTATTAAGCTCCAACCTCAGTAATTTAATGGACTAGACTGGCATTGAAAACATCTCTCTAAAAAGTCCTAGAGATGTAGATGATAAATAAAAAAATAATGTATTTTCCTGATATTTAAATATTATAGCTGAAATATGGAAAGTGTGGAAAACAAAGATTTTTCAAGTACCAGAAGTAAAATATAATGAAAGAAAAAAAATATAATGAAAGCTAGATTGAGCTGATATTTCTGCAGCCACTAGAGAGTTCTGGATTTGGCTATGGTTACGGGGTTAGATTTTAACACCCACCTTCCCAAGAAATATGATATGAGGCCTCAGATCCATAGGATACATAGAGTTATAACTTAAATCCTCATGGGGAAAAACCTCAAGGCCACTTGAAGGAATAAGCTTCTAGTTACAGAAGAAAACAATAACTTGACAAGCTGACCTAGAGAGTGTATAATAAATCTAATGTTTGTCTTTCATCTGAGTAGAAAAAATTATCCAGGGAGAATTAAAACCATACCTCACAGAGTGTAAAGTCCAGTTTAGCTCTACCCATTTAATATAAAAACAAACAAACAAAAACAAAACAACCCAACTTAAAAATGGTATTTTAAAAATGTATCCCAAATAATTGATGCCCTCTGACAAAATCAAATTCAAAATTGTTTTGCAATAACACTTCAATGTGCATATTAGATTCTATGAGCCAGTAAAAATTAATGTGTTTAAAAGTGAACTCTAAGAATAAAATCTTAAAACATATAAGAAAACAATACACCATGAGTAGAAGTCAGAACATGCCACAAACTTAAAGATTAAGATAACCACAAAAGAAAAAGAGAGAGAGAGAGCAATAACAGGACAATCTGCATTGGACTATTAAATAAGTGTATGTATAATTATTAGGTATACGCTTTAAAGAAAAACAACTCAGAAAACCGAAAAATACTTTAGGCAAAGAATAACAAGTAGATTTGTTTAAAGAACCAAATAGTATATGCAGAAATAAAAGATAAAGACATTGAAATAAAAAATGCAGTGATTATAACTACAGTTGAAAACAAAACTAATTAGCCTAATGTTACATATACTTTAAAAGACTGAGTAGAGCTGTAGTAGGATTAGGTAACTTGAAGGTTTTAAAAACAATAAAAATCATTAAATGATCACAGCAAAAAGTAAAAAAAAAACCTTTATGATCTTATTTTTGTAAAACAACAGTAATTACAACAAAACAATTGTGTGTGTGAAAGTATTAAAGAATAACTTTTAAATTGTTAACTGAAGGAGGGGATAGGAAATATATCAAAATAAAACAGCTGAGATTAAATACGTTATGTAAAGAGATACATATAACAATATAACAATTTTTTTAATGAAAGTCATCTCAGGGTAATTTCAAAAGGTGTGTATGCTCCTTCTTCAAACTACATAGACTGGTAGGAGGTTTTGTAGTGTTCATAAATCATTTGGTGTAACTTTTAAAAAGGCTATTTAATTACAAAAGCACTAATTTCCTCACATGATCACTCCATCCCTGCTCTGCACCAAGGCCTTAAAATTTTAATGAAAGGAGAAAAAAATTATTTCTCTGTGTATGTGTGTGTGTGCGTGTTCATGTGTGTATGCATGTGTGTGTGTGTCTGTGTGCTCATAGTAGCTTCTACGTTGCAGAAATCTAACAGCCTTTGCTCTGGTGTCTCGGTGTCTTTTCATATCTCTTTCACCTGTGCCTGTAGCTGGCTCTGACTCTGCACATCACCCTCCATCATGCACTCGATTAAAAAATCATCAGCCATAACTGTTGGAATCATCATTTCTACAGATCATTTATAGAAACAGTTTTACCAAAAACATATTTTCTTCAATGACTAAAGTATTTTCAGCTACAGAGCACCAGACAAATTAATCTTCACACAGGCAATCAATATTAGTTATCAAGTGAATGAGGGTTCTTGTTCATCAAACCTTTACAAAGCTTAAAATTTATTCTTGGCCTTTTCATATAAGATTAATTCCCCATAGTATAAATTTCTTACAATATAAATTGCATATAAATACTTGAATAAGAGTTACATAACTTTTTAGGCTTTGTCATACAACTCCCCTTTGATAAATAATGTTATTATGAAAATTTTACATCCAACTTGAGAGAGTTGATATCTGGAGAGCCATGTTAAGAGAAATTAAGTGAATTACCAAATAGTACTCTTCAAAGAAATGCGAAGGAATGAAGAGTAACAACATAGGTTATGTTGAGTTATAAATATCAAAATAGTCAAAATAAATATCAACTATATAAAACTACAATGATGACAAGTTGGGGGTTTTAAGTATATATAGTTTTTTTATTAATGGCTTAGGGGAGAAAAGGGTTAAAAATGTTAAAGTGTTATAAAGCCTTGTAACCTTATGGGTTTGCACTGGTCTTAGCCCAACAAAATCCAAGGCTCTCAGTCATTTTTTTCTATTTTATCTCAAATTCCTCCCAACATTGCCAATCTTATGGACATAAAACTCTGGTTATGACCTTTAGGAAAAATTTCCCAGCTGTTCATCTAGGTTTCTTATTACATTACCCTGTCAATCTAAACTAATTTAGATTCTATATTTTTTAAAGATCAATAGTTAATATACATTGTCCATTCTTAAATGCCAATATCACCACCATCTTCAGATACTATAAAAAATGCTTCTTGATTGTCATTTTTTTTCTATCCTTCATATATTCATTTGCAACCTGGTACAGAGCATCAGTCAATAAATATTTGTTGAATGAATGAATGATGAATAAATCTGAACTGATGTTAATACATTAGCAACTGCACATTGAAAAACAAAAAGAAAACTGTTTTGAGAAAAAACATATTTGTTGATACCTGAATTTAATTGAATAGAGTAATTTTATTTTATTTCTATATGCATATTTGGAAGATCAAAATCATTAACTCAGTTGTACTTTTGTTTAGAGAAACTGTACAAGATATCATCAGCCAATTTGTGTTGTGGTTATCATGGCTGCTGATTATTTAAAGTTAGCCAATGTAGGTTCATTAAGCTGCCTTGGATATATTACCTTCAATTTAGAAAGAAATATAATATGCTGAACATAATCTAAATTATTGTGGACTTCAGAATTTCAATTTGAAATTTTCAGGCTTGTAATTTGGAATTTTGGCTTCTGTGGAACACAACTTTAAGAAGGTACTCTTTAAGAGCTCTCAGATTTAGACTGTAGAAATCTATACACTATACAGTGAATCATCAAAGTGAACAAATTTAATGTCCCCACTTCTATTAAAGAGCAGATTAAAAACAACTCTAACACATCAATGCATTTAGTTCTAGGTAAAGCCAAGTACTAGATTCAATGATATTACAGGAATCAAAGTCATTGATTCTAAACTGACTTTTTAATAGCACCAACTATAAAAGTCATACAGTATGTCTATGCTTCTAATCGTTCCTTCTTACCTGTGATTATCAGCAGGATTGAGACTAACACAGAATATGGAGAGTTTTCTTTATTTCACTCATATAAGCAACACTTGAACCAGACATCATGCATAATGAGCATATTACATATGCGATTTTGAAGCATTTAACTTCACATAACTTGAGTGTTAGATGTAAAGTGGGAACAAAAACAACTCTCTCATCTCTAAGTTTGTGAATTACAGCTCATGTCAGAGCTCAGAAAAATGTACTTACTCTTTCTGATATTCTGGGGAAATGATCTACCCTGTGGCAGGGACCAAGATTTTAAATTTCATGAGCTGTATAAAAGGCAAATCTTTAAAAAATAAATTTACTCCATATAGCAATTTCTGCATGTCACAGTCAGGGCCTAGCTTCCTCTTGACTTACATCTATAAAACATGCAGAGCAATATATTATATAAGATAGTGGTTTCCAAATATTCCGTATAGAACATATTTGTTCTGCCAGAATGTATTTCCTTTGAATGGTACCAATTTTAGCCAGAAAAGTGCAACATGCCCTTGAACTGGCTGAAGAGGAAGCCATTTAATGTACCAACAAGTAAGAGAAGAGCAGCACTCAATCATCTTTCCTGCTGCAGGATGTTTTTGCCAGGTTTGCATACAGCCAAGGTTCTTTTCTTCTCACAGGATATACTGACCAACCTCATATTTTAGACTGTAAAGAGAAGGGGTCTACTGGGAGCACTGGAAGTTCTGAGGTCATTTTATTTTAAAATATGTCATCAGACAGATATTGTTATAGTAAGTTTTTCTATAGTATCTGAAATTATCACCAAAATAATACAGTTAAACCTGACTGGGGTTGCTCAGTGGTTGAGTGTTGACCCATGAATCAGGAAGTCACAGTTAGATTCCATTCAGGGCACTTGCCCTCGTTTTGGGCTAGGTCCCCAGTAGGAGGCGTGCAGGAGGCAGCTGATCAATGATTCTCATCACTGATGTCTCTATCTCTCTCCTTTCCCTTCCTCTCTCTCTAAAAATCAATAAAAACATATTTTTAAAAATAATTTTAAATATGTTGAGATTTTTTTGGTGCATATCCCTCTTAAACCAGCTTAAGTAAATAATTTAAGAATGCTAATATATCTTAGAAAACTCAAGAAGACAAATGGGACTGAGCCTTAGTAACAAGCTAGAAAGCAAAGCTCACAACATCATCATGACTATTTTGCTATCTTCTATGTACTTAACTCTATTTTTTTTTTTAGCTTCTCATCCATTCCCTCCCACCCCTCACTCAGTTCAGCTATTGTTGTTCTGAAAAAATACAACTCCTTGTGCAGACAACTTTGACTTTGAAGCCTAAATAGGACTCATGACCTAAACTGTATTATTCACTCCCTGACTCACAAATTTGAAAGCTGGGACTAAGATGAGAGATCAATATATTTTAGGATTGCCAAATATCCTATATAATAAAGAGGTAATATGCAAATTGACCATCACTCCAACACACAAGATGGCTGCCCCCATGTGGACACAAGATGCCCAGCAGGAGAGGGCAGTTGGGGATGACCAGGATGGCAAGGGAGGGCAGTGGAGGTGACCAGGCTGGCAAGGGAGGGCAGTAGGCGGACCAGGCTGTAAACCTGCCATCTTTCAGTCGTCTGACTTCCTTCTGGACAAAGCCATGGTGGTGGGAGCTGAGGCAGAGGCAACTGGGGCAAGATCAGGCCGGCAAGGGGTTAGGGGCGAGATCAGGCTGGCAAGGGAGGGCAGTTAGGGGCAACAGGCTGGCAGGAGAAGGCAGTTAGGGGCAATCAGGCCGGCAGGTGGAGGTGGGTAGGGGGCAATCAGGCCGGCAGGCAGGCAATTAGGGGCTGGGAGCCAGCAGTCCTGGATTGTGAGAGGGATGTCCAACTGCCCGTTTAGGCCCACTGGGATTGGGCCTAAACGGGCAGTCGGACATCTCTCGAGGGGTCCCAGTTTGGAGAGGGTGCAGGCTGGGTTGAGGGACACACACCCCCATGCATGAATTTCATGCACCAGGCCTCTAGTAACAAATAAAAATACAGGTTTTCCAGTCACATTTTCAATTTCAGATGAACAGTGAATCATTTTTAGTAGAATTCTATACCTGAAACCTACATAATTTTATTAACCAATGTCACTCCAATAAATTCAATTAAAATGTATTGACAAGTATTTATTATTTATCTGAAGTTCAAAAGTAACTATGTGTCCTATATTTTATCTGGAACCCTTGTGTCTCCTCATGAACTTGGAACATGTAAAATTTAGGAAACTGTCAGCTGCTAATGACCATCCTATACAAAGGACAATCTGGCCATCATCTTACATCACTTTGCAGAATTTAAGGTGGTAACTAAGGTCTTCCTCTTTAAACCTCCACCTTTCTTTATAAAAAGTCAATTTAACATAAAAAAATGTGCTCAAAATAGTAAACAGCTGTTTTAACTTTGGTGACCTACATATTTAAGTTTTTAAAGAAGCAGAAAACATATATACCTTCACATCCCTAATTGCTGTGGCTACCTCTTCTTTCCAGCTCTACCAGGGATAAATAAAACCACAGAAATCACTTGGAAAAAATCTTAAAGAACTTTTAAGAAATATATTTCCAAAGTTTATCTCCTTACTGGAGATCAGAAAATCAGAATAACAATATTCATGAAAGGTCAGCTATATTAGCCTCCCTGGATAAATGAAAAAGAAAATTAATACAAGCTGAATATTTATTGTAAGATTTTAATATGAAAGTTTAACTGGCTTTGGAAATAAATGTTAATTATAATGTGTAATTGGTCTCACTACCAGTTTGAGTTATTGGCCTTTTCCTGGAGGCCTTTCATAAGAACCCAGTAAATATACATTAGCTAAAACCAAATATCCTAGGATTATCCAATGTTCACAAAAAAACAAATTAAAGGGTAAAATAATTTCTACAGGCTTTTGCTCAGCAATTTCCAGGTCTATTAATTTAAAGTATAACTGAGATACTCCATTTAAGCATACCCAGTATTACCAACTAGAAAATTATTGCTTATACATCAAATATGAGTATTATATTTAATTTTTATTTAATTAATAACTTGAAAAAATTTAAATGTACAAAGCATTTGCCTATAATTTTTTTTAATTTGTAGAGCCCAGGGCATAATATTATTGCTTTAAGAAAATTCCTCAAGAAAGATACTATTGCCTGGCCAGCATGGTCCAGTGGTTGAGTGTTGACCTATCAACCAGGAGGTCACGGTTGGATTCCAGGTCAGAGCATATGCCTGGGTTGCAGGCTTGACACCCAGTGCAGGTCATGCAAGAGACAGCCAATTAATGATTCTTTCTCATCACTGATTTTTTTTCTCTCCCTCTCTTTTCCTCTCTGAAATTAATAGAATATATTTTTTAAAAGATACTATTTAAGTAAGCACAGAATTTAAAAGAAATTTTTAGACATTCTAAACATTTACATAACTAATGTGATTGAAAAAATGTTGCATTTTCCTAAGGAAGAATAACCTGCAAAATACTGGATTGATTAAATCTTTCTTGTTGCTTCCAAAAAACAATATGTAGATTAAAAGTTTAACTTTGAAAATACTGAAAACATAAGGTTTTTCAGTGACTGAACAGTTAGTTAACCTCATTGATTTAAGCACCTTTCTGGTGAAACAGGATTCTAGGCAAAGTACTTACAATATAAAAAGCAAGAACCATGGATCTAGGTTCATAGTGCCTGGAAAAAAAATTTTTTGAGTGATGCCCTTGTCAAACAAGTAACTTTAAGCAAGTAATCTATGTCCTCAGTTTCTTCATCTGTTTTATGGGATGACAACACACAGCAAATTAACTGGTAGATTATGAGGTTCATATAAATGATCAGTAATAATGTCATTCAGATCCTCATATTTCCCTCATATGCTTCAGCTTGTGGCAGTCTGTATTATGGCCCTGCTCTCTGAACTCCATTTCTCTACTCTCCTGGGCTCACAGCTTGACTCCAGTTCACAGCCTTCACTGCATGGGAACATTGCCAGAAGTGACAACCACCACTCCCAGGCCTGGCCTTTCAAAACCTGCAAGATCATCTGCAATGTCTTCCCCTCCCCTTTACACATGAAATTCAGAGATCTCAAGGGAGAACTCCAGACAATAGGGATTGTGGAGCCACTAGACAGAAGAAGCACCCATTCCTGAGTGACTGCATGAAGGTGAGCCCTCTACCAACAAGCATTCTAGTAATAAAATTAGATTGTGTCCAGTGACTGAAATGTGGAGGTAATAGCAATGGTTGGTCCATATGACTAATGCAGGGAAAAAGAATATTCCACCGATCCAACTGTTTTCAAGTAAATGTGTGTATGAGACTCCATTACCATAAATGGAAAAATGATTACAAGCATAGACTCAACTACTATAGTATCATTAATACCATTGCCATTCACTTCTTAAATAATAGTGTGATATAACAGAATAGTAAAAACTAACATTTATTTAATATCCATTATATGCCAGTCACTACATCAAGGATAGTATGTGGTTGATCTCAGTTAATACATCAAACCTATGAGACAGGCATCATCATAATCTCTACTTTACTGATGAAAAATTAAGGCTCGGGGAGGTTGAATAACTTGCCATATTAACCCAACTAGTAAGCAGTTGAAAGACTGTGAACCATGTCTAACAACCACACCCATAGCATTAACTATTTCACTAAATTAGAACATGCAGAAGAGAAGATAGCCAGGACACCAAGAACCCTAACCAGCCCCAACACTACCAAGTACTGTGTGATCCTGGGTAAATGCTTTCACCCATCTGCGTTTTTGACTTCTATGGCTCCTTCTAGTGGTAATATTTTTTTTTTGTAATTCCTGTCCAAGATTAGACAATTTTAAACTGCTCAGAGATTGACCACTTTCTAAATCACCTGTGCCCATGCTTATGTGCCCATAGTCCCAAAAGAAGATACCTGTATTTTATAAAATTCTAACCGTGTGACAACAGATGAAAATGTAAAGCAGCTGTTAATCTGTTCTGGGGAATTTCCTATGCCAATTTTTCTTTATTGTTTTTGGTGAAAGTAATATACATTTTGGTGAGTGTTTTGTGTGAACGTGCAGACATGTTTATACAAAGTTGAAGCAAAGCATGATTGATTCTATGGAAGGTGTTGACTGCCCTGTTCATATTTTGCAAAATGTTGTTCAAATAGTATCTGATGTCCTTCCTATTGGCACTGAAGTCATTATCATGAAATTGTTCTCTTCTTTCAGTAATAATACGCTTTGCACCGAGCAATTAAAGTATTTTCATAATTTCTATCAGTATTTTTCATTCTCTTACATTTGAAAACCCTTTCATTCTATTTAACAAATGCAATTGAGATAGCTAAGTTTACTTGAAGCACTAAAATTATATTTCACTTTTGAAGATTCAAAAATTCTTGTAACTTTTTAATAATCTACTAAGTGGGGCCTACTTATTTCTTGTTAATAGTTTCCAAAATCTCTTTAGTAGAATTATACAACTTGAGAGAAGTGGCATGAGTGCTATTAAAGTATTTCATTGCTTCAAGAATTTTGCTGCATATTAAAGAAAGAACTGATAAACTTGCATACCTTCAAGTGTCAAAGCTTTATTTTAAAAGGGACAGCATCACTGATTAACAGAAAAAGAAATTCCAATTTTAAGTGGATAATTATTATGCCACAGAAGATGGTATTATGTGCTTCAACAAATAAAATTTATAGAGCAATTCTCAGAGTTGTTAACTTTATGGCAGTACATGTTCAGTATATTGGCTCATAATCTAATGATGAGTATGTTTTCTCATTTAAAAATAATCACTGGACAAAAGAATAAAATAACTTCATTGTGACCACTTTAGGAGCTATGTTATGATGTAAATGGCATGTATAATATAACTACATGGAATTTTATCAGCAAGTTTTGCAAAACAAGAAATTGTTAAGGAGAAACAAATCATTCAAGAAACGTAATTTTTTAAAATGCAATTTGGAGACATAATTTATTTCATATTAACAATATTTTTAGCATTAGTGTGGCTCATGCTATGTTTTTATTTTATCTTAATAAACATATGCGCAGCCAATTTGGAATAATTCAAATTTAACAGGGCAGCCTGAATCCCCTCCCATCCCTTAAACCTGGCAACCCTCTGTATTAGATTGCCTTTTAATGTCAAATAAAGCAACTGAGCCACTCTGAGTGGGTATTACGAGAAACTACCCTTTGAATAAAAGTCTGTTTTTAAAGTAAGAATGTCAAGAAGAACAAATCAAGAAATGGCGTATCTCTGCTGGATGGGGAACCAGGGGTGTGGTAAAATCAGAGACTTTCTTCAGTGAATAACTTGATTTTGAGAGGATGCTTTGAGATAGAGTTCAACCTTGACAATTTCCCCTCAGAGAACAAGTCAAACAATGAGGTTCTCAAGTAAAAAAAGTTTTACCGAAAAGAAATTGTAATTGTGAGAAAAGCACTATGAGCACTTCCCACTTACAAAATGCTAATGTGCTCTTATATCCGCCAGGCTTTGTGTTGAACCAACACAGTGATATAAAAACAGATTTTCCATTTTCAAGCTATGAAGAAAAAAGGGAAGACTTCTTTCCATGAAAAAGAGATCATTTTGAAAGAAACTGTGTTAATTATGATTTGGTTTATAAATTTTACAGTAATGAATTTCAAAAATATACATTAGAGTCTATTCCCAAAAGGACCATCAATTCTTCAAGATACTAGAGTTATGAACCTCTTAAATGAAGTGAAACAGCAGTAATTTAATTTGAGTCAACTCCATGGCAAATGGTGCATAAATCAATACAAAATGACATTTGTACACATTCATTTCCTTGTATGATATGAAAGAAATTCAATCACATAATTACATTATCTATGAACTGTTGAGAGGGCAGAATAATGGGAACTTGTTATCTGAAACTGAGAGGGAGACAAATAATTATTACATGCCAAGCTGGCAAGGTGCTGATCCTACAATGAACCTTGACCTAAAAGAGATGGTTGAAGGAAAAATATTTCTCTAGAAAAGATTGACACCTACAGATGTAACCTATGAATGTAAAGGAACAGGCTTACAAATCTCATTTTCTGATTTGTCAACTCCTTTCCTTCAGAAATATATGAACAACAGGACTTGCAATTACAAACAGAATTCAGTGCTGAAAATTAAATATGTAAATAAAGTATTCCACTCCCTATTTTTTCAGTTTTTAAAATATATTTTTATTGCTTTTACAGAGAGGAAGAGGGATAGAGTTAGAAACATAAATGAGAGAGAAACATTGATCAGCTGCCTCCTGCACGCTCCCTACTGGAAAACCAGCCTGTAACCAAGGTACATGCCCTTGAATGGAATTGAACCCAGAGCCCTTTAGTCCCTTGGCCAAAGCTCTATCCACAGCCAAACCGGTTAGGGCACCACCCTGTTTTTTTTAAGGAGTAAAAAAGCACCATGTAGCAACACCTTATTCAACCTAGTTAGGTCATGGAGGATCTCCTGGATAAAATACATCCATCCTACACCTGAAAGAGGAGTGGGGAACAGTCAGAATGACAGATAGTAACTCATCTTTAAATGGTTGGGAGGATCCACCTGTGAAGCTGTCAGGTACTGGGCTTTTCTTTGTTGAGAAGTTTTTTATTGCTGCTTCAATTCCATGATTACTAATTGGTCTGTTCAGATTCTCTATTTCTTCCTGGTTTAGGAGCACTGAGATCTGACCCAATCTTTCTGGGCTGCACAGCGTAGCATGGTGAGGGTGCACTGATACATATGATACACATCACCATGGTGATGGACATTTATATTATTTCCAATTTTGGGGTGACAACAATTATTGTTTCAAAAAATATCCTCATAAAAATAAACAAAAGCTAAAGACTCAAGAAATATACATGACAAAAATATTGAAAAGGTACTTCATATGGGAAAAGTCTTCATGTCGTGGTGATATAGGGACTTAAAGAAAAGTTCCATCTATATTTTATATTTATCTCTAATAAGCATTAATAATAATTACATGCAATCAACACTTTCTTTTCTTTTTATACTAAAAGCTTGTGAAGTTGCTAAACAAATTATATTTTGTGCTTCTCTATATGTTCAGTGATTTGCCTTATCAGGTTCAGGATTTGTTGCACAAAATATATTAAATATGACTTCACAATGATGTGGGAAAATTAATTGAGGGCCAGTCTTTGAATTACCATTTCCAAGAATGTCCTTTCTTTACCAAGAGTAAGTTTAGGCCAGATAAAGACTAAGAGAAAAGGTAAATATATTTGAGGTTAGAGACCTAAATTGTGTTAGTTGGCATCTGTACTTATTTCAGATCTTCTTTTCATAAGCCATTGGCATGTTTTGGTTCAGTACCCTCAGCTAGACGCCAACCAGCCCAAGTCTGAGGGGTGGCAGGTGACCCCTGTGATGGGCCAGCAGCTGCAACTGGCTTCCTGCTCTTGAGGCTGCCCTGGTCCCTGAGTCACCAAAATTTAAAATGTCCCTAACTGCACTGGGTTTGACAGGGAAACTCGTTTACATTCTTACATGTTGTGAGTTTACAAGGCTCCAGATTCTCTTTTACTAGTTCTTCAAATAATTGTGGGTAGTGTTTTTTTTAAATATATTTTATTGATTTTTTACAGAGAGGAAGGGAGATAGAGAGCCAGAAACATCGATGAGAGAGAAACATCGATCAGCTGCCTCCTGCACATCTCCTACTGGGGATGTACCCGCAACCCCGGTACATGCCCTTGACCGGAATCGAACCTGGGACCTTTCAGTCTGGAGGCTGATGCTCTATCCACTGAGCCAAACCGGTTTCGGCAGGGTAGTGTTTTTAATCTTCGTATTCAGTAGTTGCTGATCATTGTGCTTCAAAAGATCTTTTAAAATTATTTAATAGGATCCAAAGTTCTAAGTATAGCTATTGCCAAATATTTCCATTTGCTAAAGTACCATTTGCAAACCAGATAATATTTAAAAGAGAAGAAAAAAAAAGAGGCTTTGTAGATCTGCTGATGTTTTAACATTAAAAGAGGATTTTAGGAAGACATTTGGAAGGATGAATAAGGTATGGTAAAAATCATATATTTTATAAAAAATTTGAAACATTACTCTTTGGATCACTGTCATTTATCCTGCCTCTTGCTTACAATAGGCAAACAATTATATAATGAACAGTCAGTAGTTTTCCATTTAGTTTTGCATTCAAACTAAAGTTTTTTCCAGTTTTCGTACTGAATTTAATTGACATCTAATATTAACTAGGACATATTTTTCATAAGCTGTCTGATTCACTGTTTCATGTGTGCCTTATTAACATATTTAGTTTTCCCTTCATATCTGATATTATCCAGGCAGCAGAGATCGCGCCCTAAGCAATGACATTGCGGTTGAGTGGCCTGCTCATCTTCCTGCTCTCCCCACAGTGCATGCAAAGTCCTGCCTTTGATAAGCTCACTAAATAGACAGCTCAATCTGTAGGCAATAATAACACACTTCCTAACTTGCTAATTGTATTTCTTAATAATCCATTTCTTCAACTTCTGCAAACAAAATAAAAACTTGTAACATCTTCTTAACTTTGGCATGATCATCTTGCTCTGTTCACTTCCGCACTATGCCCAGAGTGGTAGAAGACGCCATTCCGGGGGAATTGCTCCTGTTGTCATAAGCGCTCAGCTCTGGAGGCTCACTGCTTACAAGTCAGGAGGAGTTTATTGCTTTATACATCGGCTCCCGTCATGGGATTATCGCTTACAGCGTTGACCTCTTTCAAAATGAGAGTTGTGGTGCTGCATAACCACAAGTGGGTGCTTTTCTCAACCAGAGGCATTCATAACATAGAAAGAGGATAAAAGCCTTATGCCAAAACGTTAACTTGGTTTTATTACCAGCCGCAGAGAAAATGCTTTTTTATTGAAATAGTAAATATGAGATGTAATAAGGAAACACATTTGGATACATGAGTGAGGAGTCACAAATGTTTTATGGGAACACACATGAAAATATGTATTTTAAGACCTTCTAACATATGCCTACTTAACTATATTCTATTTTTTTTTGAGACTTCTTGGTTGTTTGGAAGCAGCATATCTCTGTCATCAAATTTCAATGCATGTGCAAGTAAATTTTTGTTGTTGTTGTTAATGCTCACCTAAGGAAATTTTTCCATTGATTTTATTTATTCCAGAAATGTAAGGTTGATTTATCATCAGAATTGATTACTTTAATGTATCATATTAATAAAAGGAAAAAATCACATGATCATGTCAATAAATGCAGAGGAAGCCTTTGATAAAACCCAACATCTATTCATAGTAAACACTCTGAACATACTCACAATAGAAGAAACTTCAACATATTAGAGGGAATCTAAAACAGAACAACAAACAAACAAAGACACTACAGCTAAAATCACACAGAATGAGAATGTATTTTTGCCCTGAAAATAGATAATAAGATAATTTCTTCTACTTCTGATGAACATTTTACTGGAGGTACTAGTCACTGCAACACAGCAAGAAATAAAAATTAAAATCATTGAGATTAAAAAGGAATAAAGGAAACATTTCTTTATTTGTACAAGACAGGACATGATCTCCTATGTATAAAGTGCTCAGGTGTCTAATAAATAACTTCAACAAGTTAACAAGATATAAGAGTAATACACAAAAAACAATTGTATCTCTATATCCTGGAAATAAACAGACCAAGACAAACACACACACACAATAGCACAGTCAACTAAGATTTAACAAGGAAGCTAAGAATACTAATGTGGAAAAGGTGGTCATTTCAATAAATGGTGTTTTCTACATACCCGGATTCGATTTGCATCCCTTAATGATTAGTGATGTTGAACACTTTCACAAGTATTTGTTAGTTTGTGTATTTACTATACTATAATTTTTTTAAATATATTTTTATTTATTTCAGAATGAGGGAGAGGGGAAAAAGGGATAGAAACATCAATGATAAGAGAGAATCATTGATTGCCTGCCTCCTGCATGCCCCACACAAGGGATCGTGCCCACAACCTGGGCATGTGCCCTGACCAGGAATTAGACCATGACCTTCTGGTTTATAGGTCGATGCTCAACCACTGAGCCACATCGGCTGGACTATACTATAGTTTTTAATCATTATTTTAGAGTAGACACTTCCTACTTATTAAAAAAGAGAAATTTTCTGTAAAACAGTATGCATGTTAGTATGCATGTTATACCAGCAGCAACCTTATATATCTCATGTTTACTGCATCTCTTAATAACAATTTTCTCTTGTGCTTGATTTAATCTCCTGTTTTATACAGTAACTTGCTGTATAGGCTGATTGCCTAGGAGCACAGGCTACATATAACCTAAGTGTGTATAAGCTATACCATCTAGGTTTATGTAAGTACACTCTGATGTTCGCACAAAAACAAAATCATCTAAGGACTCATTTGTCAGAACATCGCCCTGTCATTATGCAGGGTATGACTGTGTATATGTCAGAAAATATGACAGGCTGAAAACTTTTAAATATTCATCTCCAAAGATAGAATAATAAGTGTGTTAAATCCAAAAAGACTATAAAAACTAATACAAAGAGAGCATAAATAAATGAAACATAAAATAAACATGGAGCTTGAGTAATCCTCTTGGTCAGAAATCACATGTAATCAAAATGGGTTGAAAAGTAACTGGGATTTTTCCTATTTGCAAATCTTTACTTTCTCTCCTTCAGTAATGACAGGAAGTATTAACTATTTCAATGCTTAGAAGTTAGATTTCCTAAGCTGATATATTTGTGTTCTAACAATTGTCAAAAATTCTTTTTTGTTGTTGTTGTTATTGTGAGTCTGTATAGGATAAGGACATAAGATTTTATGTTGGAAGACTCCCAGTTTCAAATATTTTCTTTGCCACGATAATTTGTGTAACCTTGAACATGTAATGTATTATCTTTAGACATCAAACTTTATCACCTATATAATGAAAATGACATTTAAAAGTATCTTGTGCATTCATTATGAAAAATAAGCGAAGAGCCCCATAGTGCCTGGAATATAATACATATTCTGTACATGTTAACTGCTACTATTTTTATACCAGGACTGACTTTTTATCTTGAATTTCAAATCTTGCAACCTACAAAAATCCAGCAAAAAAATGTCATGCGACCTTATTTTCTGAACCATAAATCACATAATATTTCAAAATTATCTTAAATCTTCTCATAAAAAATCAAGGTAATTTTATTTGAACTGCCTATGATTGATTCTCATTTTTATGTCTGGAGGAATCAATATGGGTCTAAGACCTACATACTTTTTCTTTTTAAGCAGAATACAAAAAAATACTGATTGTCTGTAATCATATTAGCAGTAAACATCTTTATGCAATAGAGGTGTACTTAAGTCTTATCAGCTTGTTTTCCTGCTTTCTTGACATACTGTGATAGTTCTACAAAAGTCACAGGCAAAAGTAGAGTTGTCATATTAACATATCAATTTCATCATGGAAGGGAACCAAAAATACACCTCAAGTGCTTTGGTGTCATCAGGAATCCATGAAGAGGAAACAGATCTCAATGATGGGAAGAAAATATTCATGTGATTCAGCAGAGGTAGGGGTCGGTGGAGAGATGAAATGTATTTGCTGCTTCAATGAGCCAGTGTATATTCACCAGTCTTAATAGAGGTGAGTAAGCTCTAAAAATGTTTTCCTAAACTTTTCCCTTATAGAGTTTGTTGCTACTTTTTTTCAGAACATATAATTACCAGGTGCAATATTCAGGAGTTCAAATTGCAAGCATTTTATAAACATGTAATATAATAGTTAGTGAGATTTTAAGAAAGGTTATATAGGTGTCTTAGGTAAATGGAAAAGTATGATTTTCCTCAAACCAACCAGCTAATGCATTAAGAGTAAAACCCGTGTGTGTGTGTGTGTGCCAGAAGCTAGACCATTAGTTTTAGGGAAAGTAACATATATATATTTTTTTCAATGTCTCCCATTCACAATACAGACCGGGCAAAGAGCCTGAGCTGAGGTGTATATGGGGCAAGTTTACTCTGCCTCCTATTTCTCCACAGTCAGTGTAAGAACACAGCTTGTGGTAAGCACCAGGAGGCCAAAAGTAACATATATTTTAGATGAGAAATAGAAATTTTCCATGATATCCAACATTGTGTCATACTTACTAGTTAAATAGGAAGAGGGAAATAACATTCAACTTTTGAGGATGAGCCACAGAGCTACAGTAAATTTGTGTATTCTAGTGCCTGAAATATAATTTACATTTCTAGTCCTCCGATATTTGCTAATGCACCACACAATCTCCAAAGTACAGGATTCCCATTTTCAAGGCACATCCTATCAAATTTTAAGGGGAAATAGGACAGAACTCACATACATATCAATTAGTTGGATACTGTTTTGAGTTAGAACACCAATGACTGGCTATAAAAATTAGGTCGCATTTTCTACAAGGAGTTTTGGAATTTGGATGTAGACCTTTTTTCTTCTTGTTCAAAAAAGTGTCCAGAATTTTTCATAGGAATAAAAGCTGGAGAAACAACACATTTAAAAAAATGCACAACAGACCATGCAGTCATTATTCACAGGCAGGCCTAGCTCTAACATGCATCCTTTTGTTCCTCTGCCCAGAAGTATGTTGGAAGAAAGTGACACTCTCAGCAAACTTTTCAATTTTAAGAGATTTGATGCTGATGTTTTCATGCTGTTTCTCTTGATTTCTCCCATATCCTAGGTCACTTCCCAAAAAATCCAATTTCCTCATATGAACAATTGGTTTTTAGATTTCTTATTGAGAGTCCCCTAAACTTCACCTATCTCACATGTCACATGCTCCAAAGTTACATCTCTTGTTTCTTTTTCAAAAAGCTATTCACTCCACAAAATAATCAAAAGTAGATACCAGGGGAAAATCTGATTCTACTTTCTTGTAAGACAACTTTTTGTCTTAATTCTTACCCTTTGCAAATACACTCTTTTTAATTATAATAATTTTCAGATCATGTCTCTCAATAGTGAGAAATTTGGCAACGGATTCTTTTTTTTTCTTAAATCCTCACCTGAGGATATTTTTTTCCATTGATTTTTCAGACAGAGTGAGAGGAACGGAGGAGGAAGGGAGGCAGAGAGAGAGAGAGAGTAACATTGATGTGAGAGAGACACATCAATTGCCTCCTGTACGTGTCCCCACTTTGACCTGAAATCAAACTCGAGACTCGTAGACACTTTAACCACTGAGCAAAACCGAAGGCATCAGATTTATTTTAAATCAGTGCTTTTCAAATATTTTTAATTATTTAAAATGTTGTCAATTATAGTTGACATTCAATATTAAACCAGGTTTTTTTAAAAAGTTGAATTTAGAGAGAGAGGAAGGGAAAGAAGAAGAGCTAGAGACATCAATTTGTTGTTCCACTTATTTATGCATTCATTGGTTGATTCTTGCATGTGCCCTGACTAGGGATCAAACCAACAACCTTGGCATATGGGAACAACACACTAACCAATTGAGCTACCTGGCCAGGGCCAATATTATATCAGTTTCAGGTGCCCAACATAGTGGTTAGACATTTATATAACTTACAAAGCAATCCTCCCAATAAAGTAAAATGTAAAAATGTTTAAAAAGAAAAGAAAAGAACATCAGTGAGCTTGTGGGGGAACTTCAAGCACTAAATATGCATGGTGGGCAAAAGTAGGTTTACAGTTGTAAGTACATGAAACAGTTTATTCCTGTATTATTGTTTATTAATTATTATATTATTTTCCATATGAACAACTGTAAACTTACTTTGCCCAACCCTTCATCTAGAAATGGAATCCTTGAAGGGGACAAAAATAAGGAAAAGAAAAAAAATACTTAATATCTGAAAATGTTTCAAATGTGAGTAAAGTTATATAAATCAACATATTCAATAAACTGAACAATATCAAAGCTAAAAAATAACCATTAAAAATTACACCAAATTCCTCAAACCAGTAATAAAGACAAAAATCTTAAAAGCAGCCCCAAAATAAGACATGTTACTTAGGGTAAAATAAAAATACAGATAACAGATTTGTCTAAAAAAAAAACTAGTGAAAGACAATAGAGTAACTTTAAAATATTGAAGGAATAAAGCTGTCAACCTAGATATATCTATCTGGTGAAAATATCTTTATAAAGAATGTGAGTAAAAACATTTTCATATATATATAAAACACATGAAGGAATTAATCACCAGAGGACACAGTACATGTATTTGTGCATTTATCAAAATTCATAGTGCAGTTAAATTTATGTAAATTATTTCTCAATTTTAAAATATATAAAATAATTACATCTGCTCAGGATCTAGGTATATTAGGTAAAAGCTTGGTGAATGGCCAAATAAATACATTTTATTTTTACAAGTTGCATGGAACATGTTGGAAATTCCTATATTAAAATGTGGTATGTGTTTTTTAGTGTTTTTCCCCCCCCAAAAGGTTTTTTGTTTGAGGGATATAATTGCTTTATAATAATTGATTTATATATATATATATAAATCTGAATACGATACTGCTCTAAAATTGGAGTAATTTTACTCCACTCAAAACTGACAGAAGCCAATGAATGGTGAGCTCAAATTATATGCTGTCCCAAATATTATAGTAATAGATAAAAGCACTAATAATAAAAAGTATGATGATAACAGTTATCTTCTTTCAGACCTTAACAGAACTCATTCCCTCATCTCATTTCAGGTGTTTGCTCAAATATGGCCTTTTCAGGCACCAACCTCTTTAAAATCTTGCAGCCCCTGATCAAGCTATCCCATTCTCTTCCCTGCTTTTCCTTCACAGCATCTATGATCATCTAAACTACTATTATTTTGTCTGTCTTTCCCCTATGGAATGTCACTCTGATGATAGTGATCTTTGCCTATTTTATTTTTATAGATAGTTCCAAAGCCTGGAACTCAAAAGTGGTGGAATGAATGAATGAATGAATGAGCAGAAGGATGGATAAATGAACATAGCACCTGGAAACAAGCACATCTATCCTAATATGTCATGATGGTTCTGGAACTCCAGATCATTATAATCTCGTTAGAGGATTAGGAAAACCTAACTTTCTGAGTTTCTATGGAACAACTTTCTGCTCGGTCTCCCCCTACTGCCTCTTCCCTCCTCAGGACCCAAAGATACCTTCCTTTCTGCCGTCCATCACCTCAGTTCTAACTCTTTGCTATTGGATAATTCCAGATGTTTAATTTCACACTTTCCAGGTGGCCTTGGTCTCCAGAATCCTATTTTTTTTTCTAATTCTCTAGGCTCCGCTCAACCTGAGGACCTTTACAGAATAGCTATTTTACCTTCTGGAAGATGGGGTAGAATCACATTATCTGCACTGCGAACCAGAAGTGTGAATTATTATTATTATTTTAATTCCAGTTTTTGTTCCCAAGTGTGTCTATTTGCTATGCAGTACAATAATGTGCCTATTCAGGCCTTCAGTTATTTGTGGGTCAGTTGTAGGACACATTGGTAATCATCAGCTCCCATTTCCTTGAAATCAAGGTACTCCAAACAGTGGAATGGGATAGACAGGCTGTCCCTAGATCTCAATAAAAGTAGACATGGAAAGCTAATGTACATTTTTATGATTCCTGTGGGTCATGGAGAGAGTAGGAAAGGAATTGAAAGCCCCTCAGAGCAGCACTGAGGAAACATATACTGCAAGGGCAGGGCAGAGACATTGTTAATGTAGGAAATATTATTGTTAAATATGATCTAAAAGCAAATAGTCCTTAAAATACTAATGTTTGCCCTTGGAAAAGAGGTACTTTTTGAATAGGTCAGTATTTATTATGTGATAGTAAAGGTTGTACTGGGAGGAGTATGACAAGGAAGCTTAAATTGAAAGAAAAATATTTCTCTGTCCCATGAGAGTGGCATAGGTGCCCACCTGCAGCACATCTCCTGCACTCACCCAACCTCCCGGATACTTGTGAAACCAAGAGCAAGTGACCAATAGTGTTGGGCGTATCTTACAATGGTGCCACCCAGGGTGGAGGCTGGCACAGGAAAGGTGGATGAAACCAGAAAGCAAGCTCGCTGACTGTGGGAAAAGATGTGAGTTTTACAGTGAGGGGCTTGATAAAATGGCTTCTTAGAGAACCCATGTCAACCTAAAGTCAACAAAGCCAGGTCATGAGTGAGGGAAGATGTTCACTGGGTCTCCCTTCCTGAGGCCCAAGGAAAAACCAAGTTGGTTGGCATGTTGACCTTTAATTTCTTACAGTGTAATTTCCTTCATACATTACCCTGATACTTTGGCAAATAAATGTGTATTTTAAAAGTCGAGTGAATAGTCCTTTTGGCTACATGATACATAATTGTTAAAAGTCACAATTTATCCCAAGCTAAGAGTGAAGCAGAACATCATAGAATGAATACTTGAGATATACAACTAAAACTAAAATCATTTGAAAATTATAGAATCATATTGTAACTATAATTTTTAGAAGGGCAGTGTCAAGGTTTTTTTGGTTATATTTTGGCTTTACAAAAAATTATTCTCACCACTATCACTTGCTAATTCCTCCTGCAGGTACCACACTGATTCTTTGTAATACTAAGGAGAAGCACACTTTAACTGACACCAGTAGAAGAACAAGATGAGTTCTGGTTCAGCTAAACCTCAATAGGTTATAGTCAAGGGTAATGTTGCCAAAAATTCTTAAACTTCCCTTTATAGCTAATACCCAATTAAAGACAACTCCTCTTTAGACTTGAAGATTTGATTGGTGCTGACATTGTAATTTAATTGAAGCAACCCCACCACCTGAAACTTAGTACACAACTTGAGGAAGATGCTTTCTAAATGTTTTGAGAAGTTGACTTACTGCCCTTTATTCTAATTTTTATTTCCAATTTTTTGTTTGAATTTGTGATGCAAAACACAATCCCTTGAAGAACCTGCCTTTAAATCTCTGATCTCTAAATGTTGTAGTGGAGCTATATAATAGACTTTCATGATAACAAAATGTCCTCTGAACTCCCAAATGCATATCAGTTTTAGTTTCATGTCTATCAATTTTAGAAAGTATTTTTCAGGGATAGGACACAACCATCATGGAAGAAATAGCTGAGTACAAGGACATAGGAGTTTGTATGGTTCAGTGCTTTCCAGTGAACTATCTTCTTTCTCTAGAACAGTAATTGGTTGTTAGTAAGTCTACTTTAGTATTAATATTCCATTGTTGTATAGCTACTTCAGTAAGTGTAGGATTTAAGAGTTCTTTTTTTCCAAAAAAATATTTTAAACATGTAATCACTGCTCTTCATATTATGTGAACTATTATACAATCTTCCAATACTTTTTGCATGTCATGCAGATTTTCCATAGCTGAAGGATGAAAGATGTCATTCTCTTTGCTACTGTGAGTAATTCTACAGCATGATATGCTTCCAAAATCCTTGATAGCATTTCTGTGTTTTATCAGTTCTTGATGCTATTGCCACAATTTTGAAGTAGGTATTCAGCTATTCAGTTACCAAAGGCCAAAAACAATGAATGGAAAGTAGCTGACTTTGGCCCTGTGTCATGACATAAGCCAAAATTTGGTGCATTCCTACTGTAAACCTGTACAGACTCGGATGTTAGCCATATAGGGCCTGAGGGATAAGGAAGCAAGGGAAAGGGAAGCACACTCCATCCCCTCTCCACTATCATGGATAGCAGACACTGCATAATGAGCAAATAGTGCTCATAATTCCAGGTGGTAGTCACTGTCATCAGAGGGTGATATATGGCAAAGCCAAGAGCAGCACAGCACTGGAGGGGCATTCTGGGGAGTATGGGTATAAGACTGAATGCATTAAATAGAACCCTTCTGATTACACTACCGATTAGAGAAAGTGCTTCTTTAAAGAGGAAAGAAAGAGGTAGCAAATAATTAAAGATTAAATTACTTTGGTTATATGTTGACTGAAATTATAAATTATTGAATACATCGCATGTGGATGTAGCTTATAAGTTGGTATAAAAAATAAACAATATTGATACTAATATCAAGTCTCTATTTTTATTTCCTTTTACTTTGGTTTAGAAAGGAAAAACTTCTGCCTATTTAGGTACAACTCTATGACATCTTTTTAGAATAGGAACCAAGTTTTCTAGTGGTAAATGCTTGTTACCTTGTATAACAGCTGGGAAAACAAGTAAGCAAATACTCAATATTGAGACATAAATAAATGGGGGATGAAAGTGTTTAACCAACTGCATCATGGAGATAAGAAATAGTTATTTTTAATGTCGCACTCATTTCATTTCAAACATTTCAGACATATACTTTACATTTGTATGCTTTTATGGGTTTTGTGATAAGACTTTTTAGTTGAATTTGTTACAACATGTAACTATTTGAATAACAGTGCAGCACTTATCATTGAGTATCACAACTCACAACTATTTTCTTTTCTGAGTTAACATAAAGAATTAAACTTCAAATCAGATACATGTAGATTAGAGCTCTCAATCAGTATTGTTAAACTGAATTGTGTCCCCCAAAATTCATATGTTGAAATCCTAACCTTTAGTATTTTAGAATGTGACTATATTTGGAAGTAGGACCTGTAAATAAGAAATTAAGGTTAAATGAATGAGATTCTATGAATGGTCCCTCATCCATGAGGACTGATGTCCTAATTAGAAGAGGAGGAGACAGCAGGACTGAAAGGCTCTATGAAGACACACTGAGGTGGCCATTGGCATGCCAATGAGAGAAGTCTCAGGGAAAACCAAAGCTGCCAGCACTTTAATCTTGGACTTCTACCCTACAGAACTGTGAGCCAATACATTTCGAATGTTTGAGCCACCCAGTATGTAGTATTTTGCTGTTAGTTCTAGCCAACTAATACACTCACTGAAAGTGTGCCTTGGACTGTGTGTATGATCACAGTGTGAATCTGCTATTCCCTATCCAGGTTCAGCTCTCCTGCACACCTCCAGGAGAGGAAGTCTCTCTCCATGCTAGGTGTGAATCAAGTGTTTACAATCCATCTATCTATCTTTCTATCTATCTATCTATCTATCTATCTATCTATCTATCTATCTATCTATCATCTACCTACCTACCTATCTATCATCGTCTATCCATTCATTTATCTTATCTATCTTGTCACACTGCCTCTGACCAAAAGCTAGCTACTTCATCTTGGAGTCCAGAACTGTGAGAAACTAAATTTCAGTTGTTTAAGCCACTCAGTCTGTGATATTCTATTATTGCAGCCCTAGGAATTTTAATACTTTTAAAAATATAAGCAAGAGGCTGAGGAGAAGCAGGGAGAGGCCTACCACACCCGCATGGTTCCCTGGGGCCTCGTTCCTTCACTGAGCATATTCTGGCCAGAATCACAAAACTGGGGATATTAAAATTAGGAAACACCTGCATTTTATATCCCTAAGAGCTGTACAGCTTATGTGACATTCTCCAGGAAGCTACACTTCATAAATGTGTTCTTTGTAGGTTTGATAAGAAAAGGCAAAACTGAGACATCCCACTCAATGCACTTTATAGATAAGAATTTGCCTCCTGGTATATTTTCCCAGAGGTGCCTTTATCATGACAAGAGAACACCAGCTACCTGCCTTGTTTTCTTCCTCCCTGGAAAACCACATAACAATCATGAGAGAAGCAAATCACAGGCCAGCTGCTTATACTCTTCCCTTGTCACATTCTCTCCTCTATATTTTCTGGCCAATTTGCTTTGGGATATCATAAGCCTCTCTGAAGCTTTCGGCCAGAGAAATTACTAATTCTAGCAAAACCACAGCTGAGGTAGAATGAACGTGAATTTAAATTCTCCTCTGACCCATTTCTAAATCCTTATATTTAATTTTTGTATATAAATTTTATTATTTTTACTCATTTATGTAATAAATATATGTTAATTGGGAAAATTACAAAACATAGCTAGCTAAATGAAAAACATTAGCAATAAGTACTATTAACTATTAAACTACACATTTATGTATAGTATTCCAGTATTTTCCATATATAGACAAAATTTACTTATAAAAATTGAATATTTTTATTTTATAATATGCCTTTTCAACTTAACATATTGTAAACTTATTTCAAGGCTATTAAATATATTTTTATTACATCATTTTAATGGACATATAGCATATATTTATACTATATCATGATTATATACCAAGGAAGCTTATGTTTGTGATGTGATGGTGTATAACATTTCATCAGTTAATAATACTGAATGCATCCGACCATATATATCTTTTGATTTAAAAGGCCTTAAAAATATAGTCACCCACTGGTAGAGACTTTCTATATGTCCACCAAAATCTATTCTCCTTTCTTCCTGGACACACAAGGAAGTACTCATTGATGCAAACCAGGCCATTTGACTAACTTCCTGTGAAAAAGAAGAAAAAAGTGAGAAATGATGTGTGTTACCTCAATTGCACATGTACATACTCCTATCTACTCATCCGTCTTCCCCAACAACTAGAAACCAGATATGGCAGTGACCTAGTTTTAATCATGTGGGAGATTTAAGTCAAGTGATGACTTAAAAAGAAACCGGAGTCCTCCACTGAATGAGAGGAACAGAGATGCTCCATTAACCTATGCCACTCACTGTAAGTATTACTCTAATACATCTCCTTCTTAGTGACATGAGAATTATCTACCCAAATTCTTAACTTCTGCACCACGGCATCTGCGCAGTGTGCACTTGAACTTCCTTTTCCTGATATCTTTAGGTCTATGTTTCAGGAACACTTTTACTGCCATGTCTGGATCTCTGGAAGTCATGGGGACCTATGGACATTCCTCAGTCATTTTGTCCATAGGGTCGGGAGCGCTCTCAATTTTTTTCTGATTCTGAGGTTATGGAAACATGACAAGACAAGGCAATACTCATCTTCTACCCAAGAAGAGCCCCTCTTCCACAGCTAATTTCTCAGTCCTATGATGTCAAGGAACTTTTCAATCAACATATCATTTTATTAATCAAAAGGCCTCATAAATCATGGGGCCAAGTTTCTTCTTTTCACAAATGCAGAAACAAATACTTAGAGTAGGTAGGAAATGAGTCCAACACCACAAAGGTAACTATTTGTAAAACTGGGGTCAGAACTCAGAAATCCTATTTCCTAGAGAAATATCTTTTGAAGCACAGAAAAGAGAAAGAAATTATATTCCAAAAATTCTGGAATTCATTACCTTTCCCATTATCTTTTATGTCTAATCTATTCCAAGGCACACAACTAATTCCATTCATTCTGGAATTGTTCATTCTATCAACAAATACTTATTGCACACCAAGAATGCATCAATGCTGTGTTTAGTGCTATGAATGGTTAGCAGGATCTGGTTCCTGCCCTAAAAGAGATCATCACCTGTAATAAGTAGCCAATTACAATATAGTATTCAAAGTGGGGTGTACTTTGTACAGCAGGGATAAATACAGGGTGCTATGAACTACAAGCTTCTTATACAATATTAAAGGTAAAAAGAGATTTGTGGGTCTTTTTTTTTTTAAAAAAAAAAAAAAGACAACAAAAGTAGTACGACACTCGGATAAAAGGGGTTGGGGACAATGGAAGAGCCGTAACTATCAGATATAATGAAACTGGAGAAATCCTACCCTCCCTCAGGACCATTGCCTACTCTTACATTCCTCATGTACTTTTCTCCTAATCCAACCCCTATTTTAAGCAACAAGTAATGCTTTTTACAGCAATCCTAAACATTAAAATCCTATTAAATCAAATAAATAATTTGGAAAAACCTTTTACTCTATTTACATTTCTTCTTTACATTTGCCTTATTCTTTACAAAATGTAAGTGCAGGATGCTTAAATTTCTTTCCTGTGCATGAAGGACCATTATTTTACAGCACTGCTGGGTAGATCCTTAAAGATTAATGAAGCATTCAAAACTTTGTATAAATTTGAGTGTAAAGAAATTGAGGAAGTAAATAGACCTGCAGTGTGGTTTCTGGGTCATGAATAATCTTCTCAACAGTATCTACTGTTAAGAAATATCTCTTATTGATAGCATAAGGACAAATTATTTTACATACTGCTGGCATATGGAGAAATAATTACTCAAATATAGTTAACCATGTATACTGCACTTTATTAAATCTTTAACTAATATTTAAAAGATTTATGTTCCATGTTTTATGATAAAATAACATATTTATATTTCATGTGCCTTAAAATATTTCCATGAAAATTTTAAAAGTTTTATATAAATTAATAAAAATAGAATGCCATATGAAAAATTATTCACAAAGTACTTAATGTGCTAATAAAATACAATCTTTTTTTAAAAAAATACACCATAAATAATATTGAAGTTTCACAAGCCAAATGCACTATTTTGAAAACATTTCAAATTGGTATAACAAAGTTTCAACCAAAGCTTATTAGGAAAAAAATACATGAACACATCTAATTATTTTCTGCCCATTATAATATTAAGAAAACGAATTTTCTTTCTAACAAAGTTAAAGGACTTGTGATGTGAACATATGAGGACCAAGTTACTAAAAAAACAAAACAAAACTTCATTATTAGGAAAAATTCCCATTCTGAATAATTTAAAATGTAAGATTAGATCAGTGGTCATATTTAGGAAGTTCAGTTTTTAAATAAAAATTAAAATATGCTGCCCTAGCTGGTTTGGCTCAGAGGATAGAGCGTCGGCCTGTAGACTGAGAGGTTCCAGGTTCGATTCTAGTCAGGGCACAAGCCAGGGTTGCAGGCTCCATCCCCCGTAGTGGGTGTGCAGGATTCTCTCTCACCATTGATGTTTCTATCTATCTCTCTCCCTCTCCCTTCGTCTCTGAAATCAATAAAAATATATTTTTTAAAAAAAGAAAAATGCCAATGTGCCATTAAAATGCTTTGTGCTTAAAAACCAATATGTAGTAAATACAGTGATCTATGCTAGTCTTTTAAATAGAACAATCTCCACTATCTGGGTAATAATAGGTTTACAGATTCTACTATTTAAAAGACAACAATGAAAGACTTATAAGTATCAAAAGCTCTATTTGCTGTTTCCATTGTTATACAACATCAAAGACATGCTTTTGTTCACAAGGGTAGTTTCAGTTCTCCATGGGGCTCCTCTTGCTCTCATCTAAGTGTCACCAGCAGACTAATAGACAATTAGACTGATAAACTTAATAAATATACAAGTTTCAGTATAAAAAGATAATCAACAATATTCCTGTTCTCAGTGCTTTTATATAATGCCATATATGTAAAATAAAGTTCTCAATTCACTTTTAAGTATGATAAAATGAAATAAAAAACTTCTAATTGCAAATATGAACTGTTGAATATCTTCCCTGGGGTGAAATAACTACTACTAGAAAACATTTTCAACTATTATAGAATTCAAATTCAAGTATTCTAATTTAAAATTAAAATTATGATACTTCTATGGGATGAATGTATTCACTCAACTCCCAGCTTCAACTGAATTACTCTACTTCATCTAGTGATATGCTTACAAGCATACATTATTTCTCAGAAAACATCCCCAGCGATCTGAAGACCCCAAACAATTCCTAATTAGCCCACAAAAAAGTTAGTTAACACCAAGGAGGTGCTTCCACCTCCTGAATTAAATTCAGAGAGTTCCAGGGAAAAAGTCATATATTTTCTTAGCCAGCATCACCTAATCCTTAATAAACTCTTGAAAGGACAGGATATCCTCTCACAAAATGATATTTCGTGGTTGCACTTTGCATACTGTACTCTTTTTAAAAGTCAGAAATGAGGTAGGTTATGTCACTGGATCTAAACGACCTCTATTACATGACAGTATCCTGAGTTGTTAAAGGAATCAGCATCTTTGATACACATCAGGAATGCACGTTCAAATTAACCTACCCATTCTTTAAAAAGCCTGGCCATATTCTTTAGCTTCTGACACTAATGAGATATATTTAAGGTTATCCAACAATGACCTAGGGACAAGATTCATCATGTTTTATCATCTATTTGCTAAATAATTTTCTGGCTCTTTTCCTTCTGGGTACATGGTGAGATTTCATGTCCCTGCATCACTGAAGTTAGGTATGATCAGGTGATATTTCCTTGGCCCATACTACTAAAATGTCAGCAGAAAATGTCAATTCCAGGCAGAAGCTTAAGCAGCAAATACTAGACTCGACATTCTCTTCCTGCTGCTAGATAAGCATACCATGGGTTAAGACCCTGACAAGCAAGGTAAAGGAGCCCCTTCTGATCAGTGTTGGAGATACAACATGAATGAGAAATAACCCTTTAGCCCTGACTGGTTTGGCTCAGTGGCTAGAGCGTTGGCCTGCAAACTGAAGGGTCCAAGGTTTGATTCCAGTCAAGGGCATGTACCTTGGTTGCAGGCACATTCCCAATAGGGAGTGTGAAGGAGGCCCCAATAGGGAGTGTGCAGGAAGTAGCTGATCGATTTTTTCTCTCTCATCGATGTTTCTAGTTCCCTCTCCCTCTCCCTCTCCCTTTCTCTCTGTAAAAAAACAAACCAATAAAATATATTTAAAAAAATAATAACCCTTCATTGAATTAAACTATTAAGTGAGACAACTCAGCCAAAAATAAACCAATAAAATATATTTAAAAATAAATAAATAAATAAATAAAATAACCCTTCATTGATTTAAACTATTAAGTGAGACTACTCAGCCAAAAGTAAAGACAACATACTGTCATTTTTGACATGGATAGATCTTAAGAGTATCAAAGCAAAATAAGTCAGAAAAGTTCCAGAACCATGATCTCACTCATATGTAGGAAATAAAACTTAAAGCAACACATGAACAAACAAGGCAAACAAAAACTCATAGACACAGACAACAGTATTATGGTCACCAGAGAGAAACTGGTGGGGAGGGAGGTAGAAGAGGGTAAAAAGGATCAAATAAATGGTGAAAGATGGAGACTTGACTTCAGATGGTTACTATACAATGTAATATACAGATGATGTATTATAGAATTGCACACCAGAAATCTATGTAATTTTATTAACAATGTCACCCCAATAAGTTTAATAAAGTTAAAAAAAGGAATCTGACTTGGAAAAAAATATTGCAATTTTAAGGGTGTTTAATACTACAGCATTATCCAGCCCATTAGGGAGCCTAAATTAGTCACATGTGTATACTTTGACACGCTTTATAACCTAATCAGTACCAAAGGACTATATTTAACATGAAGCAATAAGGCAAAGTTCAAAGTTGCCAACTATTTAATTTTATATAGAAAAAAAAAAAACCACAGGCATTTTCTCCTTATTTTGTCTGACAGAAATTATATAAAATTGCTCTCCAAAAAATTACCCTTTCTTCTAAAATAATGGTGCAAGAGATCAAGGCCAAACTCATCATTTCATGACATCCATAAAAACTGAAACTCTTATTGGACTATTAAAGTATAAAAACATAACTTGATTTAAATTTTAATTAAATAAGACTAGAGGCCCGGTACATGAAAATTCATGCACTGGAGAGGGGGGTCCCTCAGCCCAGCCTGCCCCTTCTCACAGTTCAGGAGCCCTCAGGGGCAGGAGGCAACCTGGTGATCAGGGGAAGGCGATACCCCCATCACACCTCTGCTGCTGCCACTGCCAGCAGCACAAGCCTCACCACTGCTGGTTACCTGAGCCTCGGGCAACCCTGGGCGGCTGGGCAGCTGCCATCCAAACTTGCCTGCACCTCGGGCGTCAGCTGGGCAGCTGCCATCCAAGGCTTGCCTGGGCCTTGGGCCAGCCCTGGACGGCTGGGAGGCTGAGACCGGGGAACTCTGGAGGCAGGCATGCACCTGCCGCCCTGGAGGGGCTAAGGGGACTGGGCACTGCTATCTTATGGCTGTGGGCACTGTCATCTTTGAGGGCATGGCAGTCAATTAGCATATTCCCTCCTTATTGGCTGTGGGTGCTGCCATCTTTGCGACAGCATGAGGGTCAATTAGCATATTCCCTCTTTATTAGATAGAATTATCTATTAACTATCTGTAAGTTGATTCAGCTATAGGTCAATTAGGTATGTGTTGATTTAAATATTATAATTTAATGCACTTATTAAATTAGAAACATTCTGTCTTTACTTACACTTAAATAGCATGACATTCTAAATGACCATGATTATTAATAAAATACCAACCCATTTTACTATTCATACATTTTATGGTAAATAGTTAACTTTATGATTAAACTACCTAAAAGTTAAATTTCTTATAACACATTATTTCTGATGAAAAACAGTTTTATGAACTCTCTTCCAAACCGAATTTATGTTAAATCTGTACTCATACTTCATGGTTTTTTAAATTCACAACATAGAAAACTATCATCTTTTGAAAATGAAAATCATATTTTTCCAGAAGGAATGGAGGGATACAATTATCAACATACAAAACGCCCAAAACTATAGAGAATTTTTATGAGAATATTTGAACCAAACCGACAACACATGCCCGGGAGCAAGATGTCAAATGCTCTGGAGAATAACAGTTTTGCAGTTTTTCTTATGCATTTAAAATTAAGGAGGGGATGTAAGGAAGATCACATGAAGGTGGGAGAAAGCAAGGTGGGAATTAGATTACAGGGCAGTGAACAAGATGATGTGCTCTCAGGAGGGTTAATAATCCCTTCAAGAGATACTGCTTCAGGTTTGTCAAAGGTGTGTTAACCTAGGTGCACAAGAACAATGGCCAGGGCTGCTTTAAAACCTTTCACTAAAGAAGTTATATGCCTGGGGTGTGGCCACCCACCATGCCTTCCCAGATAGGAATTGGTGAAAGGTCACCCTGTGAGATTACTTTACATAGAACCCCGTTGTTGCTCACACAGTACAAGCAGCATATTCAAATTAATGGTTGTGTTCATTGTAGTAATACATTGTTTTCTGTTCTATTTTTATAATTTGTTTAAAAATTGTTCATTTATATTTGAAGCTATATAAGTTCATTAAGGGAATTTCTTCTACAGTGTCAGTCTCATTATATCATGAGCTCATCAATGATGTCTTATCATAACTATAGAAAGAACATTTAAGGGATATAAAACTTGAAAATCTCCAATTATAGCAGCTGGAAGAAATTCTTTCCAATGTGGTTTTCTTAATAACAAGCTTTTTAAAAATTCAGATCCTTGGTTGAATTGTGGTGCATTGCTTTAATTATAAAAGCAGGATTCGCAAACAAACAAAACTTTCTTGAACATTTCTTGCTGAAATATGTATTATCATAGATAAGTGTCACAGATAAGGAAAAGTACACACATAAAAACATGTTCCTAGCATTCTACCTTGTTAGGTATATTTCAATATTGAGTTTTTATAAAAAGTTTTTAATGAGCTGTAAAGAATCACCATTAAATTGTGGGGGTTTTGCATTCTTTTCATTATTACCAAAATTGGTGATCTTGTGTCAAGAATTTTTTTCTTTTTATTTGGGGGGAGGAGGCAAATGGGATACATTTTATTATGATGATTAAAATTCAAATTAATTTAAACAATTTCATTGTTTAAAAATTGCCACATTTCCACAGGTTGAAATAGGAATTAAAAGAATAAAAGTAAGAGATCAACCAAAGTACTTGTATGCATGCATATGAGCATGACCAATGAACATAGACCAATGAACATAGACTGGCAGGGTTTGGGGGGAGGGCATGTGCTGAGGGGTAGGGGCAGCCAGGGAGAGGTCAATGGGGGGGAAATGAAACTTACGTAATACTTTAAACAATAAAGAATTAAAATAAATAAATAATAAAAAGAACAAATTCTTAGTAATTGTTATGAAATTCCTAAGAATTTATCTAATTCCTTTTAGAGCAGTAGTTCTCAACCTTCCTAATGCCGTGACCCTTTAATACAGTTCCTCATGTTGTGGTGACTCCCCAACCATAAAATTATTGTCGTTGCTACTTCATAACTGTAATTTGGCTACTGTTATGAATCATAATGTAAATATCTGATATGCAGGATGTATTTTCATTGTTACAAATTGAACATAATTAAAGCATAGTGATTAATCACAAAAACAATATGTAATTATATATGTGTTTTCCGATGGTCTTAGGCGACCCCTGTGAAAGGGTCGTTGGACCCCCAAAGGGGTCGCGACCCACAGGTTGAGAACCGCTGTTTTAGCGTCTCTACCTACTTCCTATTGAAAGTCAGGTGAGCTCTGTTTGTCTACAACAGGCTCTAATTAATCTCACACATGTTTTGTCTTTCATGCAGCATTTACCATCATGCTAAGTGCTAGTCCACTTCTCTCCATTCCATCTGCTACTGTCCCCTTCAGACTAGCGTCATCTCTCATCTTGATTCATACAGTAGTCTCCAACGCCTCCGTGCAATGTAAACATTCCCGCGTTCATCTTGCCTGGGGATCGATCATTGCAGACATCCCCTCTAGCCTTCCCTGAAAAGATCTGCTCACACGTCTCCAGTAAAACAGAGCTCAGTGCTCTACATTTGGCTGCCGTTTATTTTTCACGCAACTAAACTGGTTTCAAAGATTCAGTGAAATCTGCTGCCTTGTAATTTTGTGTGTTAATTTTAGTCTGGTCAGTGGAGCTACCCAGATTAAAATTATCCTTTAAGCATTTCATAAATATGAAAATGCAGCTTCCTGGCATCTCTTTCATGTTTCAGTTCTCCTAAACACTACTCATCTGGCCTCGTTTTCAGACCCATTCACAATCCTTTTTCCTCTTCTAAGCATATTTCTTGCCAATATCTCAATTAACAAATGACAATCAAAAAGATGAGCTCTGCATTGGCAGTGTGAGAAGCTCTAGACTTTCTCCCCAGTGAAACAGTCAGAATACAGAATCCTGGAGCCCCTGCTGCTGTTGCCCAGCAGGCAACTTGTAAAGCTAAGGTGTTACACTAAGACAGTGGTGGAGAACCTTTTGAGCTCGGCGTGCCAGCATTTTGAAAAACCCTAACTTAACTCTGGTGCTGTGTCACATATAGAAATTTTTTGATATTTGCAACCAGAATAAAACAAAGACTTATATTTTTGATATTTATTTTATATACTTAAGTGCCATTTAACAAAGAAAAATCAACCAAAAAAAATGAGTTCGTGTGTCATAGGTTCGCCATCACTGCACTAAGATAAGAGGGTAGCTGTCCTTCAGGTATTTCCTTGAAGGTTCATGGCTTGTACTATTATCCTGGAATAAGATTCATCTCAATCTGTAATACAAACTCATTTAATAGCTAAAACAACAAAACACTCTCCTGTGCTTTACGGATATCCTTCTTAAATATGTCTAGTTTTCTAGAATTTTTAACATCATTTTTTAACATCACCAAGTAACCATTTACTCTTCCTCTCCCATATTTTTAATGCATATTTAATCAACCTAAGTGATGTTTCTCATCTCTCTCTTCTCCTCTTCATTTCCACCATTATTCAGTTACTCATTGTCTCTTACCAGGACAATTAAATTAAGCTGGTAACTTCAGGATCAGCTCTTTCTAATAGACTTAGATATCTCTGCCAAATCAATTTTCCAGAGTACATAAAAAGTCACTTTCCTACTAAGAATCTTCAAAGACTCCTTTCTTCCTACAGAATAGAAGTCTTACCCTCATTTTCTTCCTCTCCATTAGCTGACCTAACCTTTCTTCTCCAATCTGACTCCCTACTGCTTCCTGAATTATACCTGAATTATATCCTAGGATTAAGAAAAAAACCACTTTAGGAAATAATGACTGACAAATCACAGTTAAGTGAGTTATTAAAGACTTTTTAAAGCCCAGAAAGGTGGGGTTAAATGCTTAATGAATTCAATAAAAAATGTCAAATGGTCATATTATTGCTCTCTATCTTATTTATTGAAATTCCAGTTTAAGAAAATGCTAAAGATATATTTCCTTTTCGTTGTTTATGCTTAATTCAAGCCTTCCTACTAAACTTTCATCAAATATTGAGGACAAAACATATTCTTAAAAAGATTTCCTATATAGCAGTGTTCTGTAAATTCTTTTTTGTGACAATGCATTTTGTTAAAAATTTATTTTGGGGGGACAGGAAAGGGTAACTGCAAAATGACAAACTTTTAAACCCCCAAACTTTTAAAACTCAAATATTTTTTAAATTACTTTAATCACATTTATTGGAGTGACATAGGTAATCAGGATCATATAGGTCTCAAGTGTACACCTCTATAATACTCAATCTGTACATCGCATTGTGTGCCCACCCCGCAGAGTCAAACCATCTTCTTCTATGACCATGTATTTGGCCTCATTTACCCCCTGCCCCTTCCCTCAGGTTAACCACCATACAGTTGTCTGTAAAACTCAAATATTTAAGGGAAGAAAATTATAGTTTTCATGTATAATAAAAATATTCTGAGTCATAAAAGATCACTACAAATCAGTAGGTTATATTTATACTGACAGCAGTATCTTAAAAGTATAAAAAAACAATCACAGTTTAGCTTAATGGACTTGTCTGTACGGCATATCCATCACTCCATTATTTCAACAACTAGATATAAAATTAAGTCTAGTGTGAATAAATATAAATGACATTATAATTTAACTTAGTTTACAAATAAAAGTAAAATAAAAATAAAACAAATGCCTGCTCCTTCAAAATATGTTGCTATTAGTTTGCTACTATTTGCTATTAAGGACCTTAGGAAGTCTCTTTAATATGAAAGGGTTGCTCACAAAAATTTCAGTGGTCTCTCAAGCTATTTAGCATTCAGAGTAGTTGTGGAATCAAATGAGATAATAACAATAATAATAGCATTATTGAGTCCTGAAAAATACACCAAAGTTTATGCTAAAAGCTGTATATACAGCATCTCATGTAATCCTTTCAACAAACTTATGGGCTAGATACTTTTATTTCCATTCTATGATGGGGTAAAAAAAGCACAAAAGGTTAATTAACATTTTCAGCAGTCTGATGAGGAACTAGGGTCCTGAGCAATAGGCTATGCTTCTTTGTAAAAGCACCTGCTCAGGAAATCTTTGTAAATTATATGCATGCAACTGCTCCTACAGAAATGACCACATGTGATGTCTATATGGTGGAAGTGGAAGTCATGTTTTCTATTCAGTAAGGAAACTGTGTAGTGACATGATAATTTCGGTTTGAATCCAGTTCTGCCACTTACCAACCACCTGGTCTTTGATCCGTTACCTAAGCTCTATGAGTCATGTTTCCTCAACCAAGAAATGTGTATAATAATATTTACTGTATTAGTTTGCTATGGCTGCCATAACAGAATTCCACAGACTGAATGGTAGCTTTAACAACAAAAATCGATTTTTTCACAATGGTGGAGACTAGAAAATCAAAGCGTGAGCAGGTTTGGTTTCTTCTGACACCTCTTTCCTGGGCTTGCAGAGGGCCACTTCTCACTGTCCCCTCACATGGTCACCCCTTGGTCTATGTTGTAGTCTCTTCATATGAGAACACCATTCAGATTACATTAGAGTCCATCCATATGATCTCATTTTCCTTCATTACCTCTTTAAAGGCACTCTCTCCAAAAATACTCACATTCTGAGGTACTGAATTTTGGGAGGGACACAATTCAGCCCATTATGTTTACCTTTTAGAGTTACAGTAAGATTAGAAGAATGTAAATCACTTGCCTAGAGTTAGGAAAGTTTTATGTTCTAATATCTCTATTATACATCTGTAAAGCCAGTGTAATTTGGGTAATGGGTACCTTTCCCCATCTGAATAAATAGGTAGAAGTATACATATATTCCAAAAGCTGATGCCACAAGAAAAGGTTAACACATAAACAAGTTTTGATTCTTAGACCAGTACTATTTAAATCCAATTACTTAAGGTTATCTTGCATTTTCTAAAGGTTTTTTTTTTATTGCTTTATTTTGTTTCTAGGAAAACAAAGAGAAAATAAACATCCTTACTGATGGTAAACGCTTACCTCTACATACACTTTAAATGACTGTATATGCAACTCAGTGGGAATTTAGAAAACTGTTTCGATCCAGCAGACTCACTTTGCAGAGGAGGAAGCTGAACCTCATACTGGTAAAATGACTTGTCTAAGGTCACACAATAGTTAGTTCCTGGCAGAGCAAGTGCCCATTCCTCCTTCATTGTCCTTTCCCCTATTCCACACGGTCTCCTGTGGTTTTCCCAGGATCATAGGCTTAACCGTTTCCTGGAGCGATTATTTATTGTAGAAATAACACTTCATGACTGGAGAGTTTCACAAGTACATGTCTTCCTAATTGGCTTCTTATTTCTATCTAAATCCAAAAAAAAAAAAAAGGCTAAAACTGATTTTTTTAAATCTGTGACTTCATCTTGCAAAATACTTTTTGTCTGCATGTGAGTATCTCAATATACACTTCTCTGGTTGAACCACATAATGAACTATGTATTAACCTGACAATCAAGCTTACTTATACTGCAAATGAGGTAGCACAGGCATATATTTTTCTACTACTACTCTGTGTTTCTCAAATGTTGTTTGACCAAACAGCAGGTCTCAACCTTCCAAAATGCTTCAACATGATCTGCATACCTGTCTTAACAAGATTAAGTAAAATGAAGAGCAATTCAATTACAATTCTTTGGGCAGTCCTTAGGGTGCCCTGATCTAAGAAAAACACTTTCAAAGAACCACACACTGTAATTACTTGCTTTCAGAGTTTTCCAGTTAGGAATTAGTCTGGAAGTAATGTTACCTCTCAGGAAAGCTACTGATATGATCCAGTCACACTTCTACCCTCCTACAACAGAGACAGTCAGAAATGGGAATGGAAGCATGAAACTCTGACACGATCTGACCTGGAGGAAGTGTGAGCAACAGAGAGAGCACAGCTTTAAAGAGAGACTTCGCCATTTCCTAGGTGTGTGACCATATCAGTAAAAATGGAGACAATGGGACCTACTTATTGTTTGTTGTGAAAGTAAACTGAATAAAATAATAAGGTATAAAAGTGGGTAAGCTTACTGCTGGACATGGAATAGGCATTTTCTGATGGAATTATTGACAAAATAATGTGAAGGAGATTGAGGGTGAGGATGATTCATTGCTTTTGAAACCCAGTGCATTGTGCGGTGGTTCAGGGGGAATTTTTTTTATCACTGAATTTAGGAAAATAGTAACTCAAGTGCCCACCTGCAGCCTTTTTGTCTTTATAATGACTCCATCTTAAGGAAGTGACAGACTGCAATGCCCAGTCCACATGTTATCTGTTCACTCTTGGATCTGAAGCAGCCGGCCAAATAGGTTTCAAGTAAGTTCCAGGTGATTCTCTGGCAGAAGACTGTTTTGCTCAAAATGCTCAGTAAGAGATAGGGACCCACTAGTGCGTGAAGCAAGGGGATAAATGAGGTCTGCTGCTGGGGATATTGCCCATGGAATATGGCTAATAAAGGGTTCTATTTTTATCCTCACTCACTATTCCAGATTTTTGGTCTTCTCAGCCGGAATTGAGAGAAGGGAGCATCGTATTGCTGGTTATATATCATGTCTTTCCCCATATCGCTCTTTGCTCAGAGAGCACACTGGCTTTGGGGGATATTTGGGGGTCAAAAACCCGAATGGGGGGAAATTCAACCTTACAATGTACTCAGAACTTTGAGTGAGCTACCTAACTTTTTACAGCCTCAGGTTCTCCCATCCAGAAACGGAGGGTATTATGGAGAAGGTGGGTACTGAGTAAATGCCTATTTATAGTGTTATTACCACCCACATAGAGCATTTTTCTGAGAATTATATTTAAAAATTATGAAATTACTTAAGAAAACCTGACACATAGTGAACAAAATGAACTATTTCAATTTTTGTAACAACTTAGCTATTAAGTCTTAAAAGCTGCTTATTGAGAAGAGAGTTCTTGCTCAGTTAAAAATGGTTGTACAATATAAATCCAATATAAACCTCTGAGTTGCAAGACAAACTTCTTGGAGTGCTGCCATATGAATATGGGTGAACAAAACGACCATAGGAATATCAGGAGTTCTCTCCCAGTGGTACAGGAATCAACAATGCTGATGTAGGTCTTGAAACAGTTCTTGTAAATTAATTGTGCATTTGATTAACTTATTGTAGTGCTATCAAGGTGACTCAATGTAAACGGATTCAATATTTATGGGGGAAATGCAACTTAAAGGCAATACTGGAATTTTCTGGTAAGAATTTGTTTACACATAACACCAAGTGTTTTCCTTCTTCTTCTTCTTCTTCTTTTTTTTTTCTGAAGATAGAATTTGAAACCGATGAATTTATTATTATGGGTAGAAAATAACACAAAATTCTAATAAAGTCATCTAATTTGAAATAAATTTTGTCTTAAAATTAGAAAGGAAGAGGCATTCTTCACATCTGTGAGGAAATGCATGCTTTTATTCCATCTGGATGAAGCACAAAAATATATATATTGGCAAAAAGTAACAACCTAATTTTGTCTATGTTCTTTTGCCCTCCAAGGCTGTACCTTGCTGTGTTTTTAAGGGCGGTTTGAGGGGATGCAGGATGATCTACCTGCGGGAAAGAAGAGGATTGTGTTCTTTGGTCCAAGTCAGACCCTCTCACTGTTGATTAGCAACAAGGAATCCAGGTCCAAATGAGAAAATAACAAGTACCAGGTTCCCTCACGCTGGAAAAGCAAATATTAAAACATACAGTAGTAAAGAGAAAACATCAGAGGATTCACCACATGCTGATTTTTAAAAAAGAATCACATAAACTTCAAATGTATATAATTTTTTCATTTATATGTATATGAATTTATTCTGAAAAATTTACTTATATTAATAAATGTTTTGTGTACTTACAATTATTCTATTCATGTTTATGCATTCTATAAGTTTGTCTGTATTTATGTTCTACTAACTTTACACATTTATATATTCTTTCATTATATGAATGTATGTTTATACCCACAACGTATGCTAAAAAGTAATGTCTTATAAAGCTTACCAGAATTTCTCACAAATATTTACTTATATGCATTAGATAAATACATGTGCCATCAATAGTTCATAATAAAAAAAAATACCTAAGAAAATAAATGTGTCCAGAGCCATTTAGGCAAAAACAGCCAGAGACTCTCAGCTTTTGATTGTAATTTCGAGATCACTGAGTTTACCCTTCCCCATATCAGATTCCTTTCATATAATCAGTATAGGAATATTTCTAGCCAGGAGGAGGCACTTGGTTCATTTAATTTTTTCATTAACCCTATTTATTCAAAGTTCTTCCTTATTACTGTGGAGAATCCTTGGAGAAATCATCTGTGGAAGGCATGAGTTCCTCTGATAGCAAAAAACAGGGTCTTTTGTTCTTCTTGTTGTTGTTGTTCTCATGGTAACCAGAATAAGATAATTGCCCATGGGTGTTAAACAAGTCACAAAGATGTATGTTCCCCTGCCCAGATCATAGACTACATACATACAACTAGAAAGAGGAAGACAAACTGAAAATCTCATACTTTGAGACCCTTTCTTTAGATATGTGTGCTTTATTTTAGATTTCAGTGTCTCAAATGATTAATTTGAGTTGGGCTTAGATATGGCCACATGGGTCCAGAGAGATTCAACTCAAGGCTTCAACTCTGTGCCTTCCATTCCCACCTCTCCCGGAATGACTGATTGACCAATGTTGGCAAAGTGCCAGCTGTAGCAGAGACCCCTCAGGAAGTTAGGCCAGCTCTGGAGCCCAGGACAAGTTAGCCAGTTGAAGAGTGCCACCTTCATGCAGCGGATATGATAAGAGTAGGCGATAACTAGTTGTTGCTGGGCACACTATTTGATAGAAATGTAAACAATTAAATATTTTGGCCAATCTCTAATTTTTAGCATCTTGAAATTTCCAATACAATAAAAATAATAAAAATATTGCATTTTGCCCAAACTCATCAAACTGTACATATTAGATATGTACAGTTATTTATATATCAATTTTGCCTCAATAAAGTTGATTAAATTGCTTTAAGAAATAAAAGCATTATTGGAATATGATAAAGTATGGTGCAGTAGCAAATTAACCCCCAAATCCCAGTTGCTTAACTCAACTAAGACTTATTTCATATTATGCTTATAATATGAGTTAGCATAGTTATTCAGAGACCAAAGCTCCTGGATAATTCCCCAACATTAACTTCTTCATCTAGAACAGGGGTGGGCAAACTTTTTGACTCGAGGGCCACAATGGGTTCTTAAACTGGACCAGAGGGCCGGAACAAAAGCATGGATGGAGTGTTTGTGTGAACTAATATAAATTCAAAGTAAACATCATTACATAAAAGGGTACGGTCTTTTTATTTTTTTAGTTTTATTCATTTCAAACTTTGCCCACGGCTGATCTAGAACATGCTGCCTCTTTGATGCAAATGGCAGGGGAAAGAGCACTGCTATATCTCTCAGCAGCAATTATATGTCACGGCTCAGAAATAATGCACAGCCCTTCTGTTCCAGTCCCATTGTCAGAACGAATCTCACGGAAATGTGGTCTTCTGTGTGCCAGGAGAAGAAGCAAAGTTGATATTGGTAAGCACTGGCAAGGTCTATAACATAATGTCATTTAGCCTATATAATAAAAGAGAAATAGCCTAATTTTTATAGAATACTAGTGTCCCAGTGCACGGATTCGTGCACATTGAAAGGAAATTAATTAGAAGAAAGATGTGTGCCGTAATTACATTACTGCAAAAAATTACATGTCAAAATAGTATATATATTTTAAAATTAAAATACAAAATATTTTAGTATGTATCACGCATGTGCGAATCAACATTTATTTTTAAATTGCCAGTACGCATCATATCTACCAGCTGGCTGGTCAGTCAGACGGTTGGATGGATGGATGGTCAGTCACTTAGCCTTTTATATAAATAGATGAGCTATGTATGTATCAGGAACAGAGCTGCATACTTTAAATGCATCGTTTCAAAATTCTCACAGTAGCCCTGTGATCTAGGCTTTATTACATCTTCATTTTACAGAGGTTTAAAGAGATTAAGTGACTTGCCCAAAGTCAAACTGCTAATGAGTGAAAGAGGTGGTACTCAAAGGGCTTCCGACTCTTGAGGCAAAGAGATTAACTGCTACCCTGCTGCACTTAGTATGCTACAGGGAATTACAGAAGACCCATGGGTAGATGTCAGCCTTTTGACTGTAAACACCATCTGTGTCTAAACAATACCCTGCTATGAAGTTCATATTCAGTAAGTATGGGATGAATAGGTTATTTTATTTAAAATATATTCTTTTAAATTGGTATATTTATTGCATTATAATCTTGTTTGCATTGTTAATTTCCTCATCTTTTTTCACAGGTAAGCTCAATGATGCATTGAGGGACAAAATATGAACATAAATAAGAAATCCAGTTGCTTGAACTTTGGTGCCCTTAGAAAGGTGGGAGAGAGGTTCTAGGTCTGGGAATAATTAATTGTACCAATTTGTTGCAAATTTAGATTGCATCTTTTGGATGGAAATGTAAAAGCCATCTAGTTCAACCACCCAGGAGGCAGGCCAATCATTGCTATTTGAAAGAAAGAAGTTTCTAAGGAAACTTCAGCTGCCAGTGTGTCTGCCTGGCTCTTCAAACTGAATTGAGATTTGTTTGTACAAGAGGCATCATTTCAGGCCAGAATGAAAAGACTGATGTACCTTAATCCTATCTTTTTTCATTATTATTAAATATATTTATATTGATTTCAGAGAGGAAGGAAGAGGGAGAGAGAAACAGAAACATCAATGATGAGAGAATCATTGATTGGCTGCCTCCTGCAAGCCCCATACTGGAGATCTAGCCCGGAACCCAGACATGTGCCCTGACTGGGAATCGAACCGTGACCTACTGGTTCGTAGGTCAACACCCAACCACTGAGCAATGCTGGCTGGGCACGTTATCCTATCTTGATGTCAAGAGAAAATTTTTAAATGTCTTTCAATCACCACCCTCTAATAAAATTCATGTTTTTACCCATTCTGATGATTCACTGCTTTAGACACCAGACATAATAAACAATAAGAAAGTTCTTGATTCAGAGAAGGCATCTAACTTTAAGCAAGGCAGTGCCCAATATGGAAAATCCAAAGGCAGAAACTATGCTAGCTACTCCTGTGGTCATTCAGCCAAGTACCAAAGTTTGGATGTAACCAATCCCTGTTAAAAAGAATGTCCTTTTCAAAAAGGATTCACTTCAGATTAATGGTCTATTTAAAATAAACCTGAGGAAAGAAAGTAAAAAAAAATAAAAATAAAAAAATGCTTGATGATCTCATTTCTTTTACTAAAAAAAACATATATTTCATTGATTTGTTTACAGAGAGGAAGGGAGAGGGATAGAGAGTTAGAACCATCGATGAGAGAAAAACATCGATCAGCTGCCTCCAGCACACTCCCCACTGGGGATGTGCCCACAACCAAGGCACATGCCCTTGACTGGAATAGAACCTGGGACCCTACAGTCCGCAGGCTGATGCTCTATCCACTGAGCCAAACCCTTTAATGTGGAGCCCTAGCTACACACAATGAATTATCCCTGTGCCACCTGCCCATTAGTCATTTAATACTTTAAACAATCATTTCAGAACATAAGTCTGATCATGTAGTCCCGCTGTACCTAAATACTTCATTGGTTCTCCATTGCTCCCAGGAAAAAGACTAAGATCCTATCATATGACCTATAATGGTTTGTCCTCATTTACACCATGTTTTCTCTTACTATCTGTACTTAAGCCGTATTAACTTTTGAGTCCGTTAAATACTTTATTTA
>NW_006292574.1:114624-123569 GCF_000327345.1 Myotis davidii | reverse complement strand
TATGACAGAGCCACAGCCAATATCATTAGTCAAGGGCAAGAACTAAAAAATATTGCCCTTAAGATCAGGAACAAGACAAGGATGTCCGCTTTCACCACTCTTATTCAACATAGTACTGGAAGTCCTAGTCACAGCAATCAGACAAGAAGAAGAAATAAAAGGCATCCAAATTGGAAAGGAAGAAGTAAAACTGTCATTATTTGCACATGACATGATACTTTTGAGAACCCTTAAAGATTCCACCAAAAAACTACCAACACTGATAAATGAATTCAATAACAGATAGTTATTAGCAAACTCAGCAGGACTTTCTATACCTTCGTACCTGTGAATAATGAGTGATTACTTATTAGACAATGTGATAAATTATGTACTACATACTGAAGTTATAGACCACTTCCCACTTCTGCCCCAGTCCTAGCATGACAATTCCTCATGGAACCGTGTCTTTAATAGAAAGGGCTTTAATGAAGACAAGATTGGATTACAGATCTCAGAAATGGGGCTTGTGAAGTGCCAAGATAGAGATATTCCGGAACCCTTCAAATAACAGTGAGAGCAAAACGTCAACCTTGACCAACCAAGAGGACCCCAAACAAGAGACAGTTATACCATATTGTCGCAATGTGCTTCAACAAGACACAAAATTGCCCTATGAAGTATTACCTACAATCCCCAATATATTTGCTGCCATTCATGAGACAAAACTTAATGAATTGCCCATAGATTATGTTGTTATCCAAAATCCCAAAGAAAACTGGTTTTCTTCACCTCCCTGAAAATGTTTACTCCTCTTTTATACATTGCCCAGGACACAATTCAGCAGAGAAAATGTAAGCACAGAAAATACATAGATATTTTGAGAAGTATATGTGAATTAAGTTTCAGCTACATCTTCTTTGATGCTCTCTATCACCCACATGAGTGAACTGGCCCAAAAATAAATCACTTGGTAAGAGATTTTTCAGCCCTAAGATGTTCCACATGCTAATTAAAGGCTCTGTTAGGAGCCTTGACCTTCAATGACGGGTTGCTTATTAAACCCCTTTGGTTTCTACCTCTGACTGTGACAGAATTAGATAAAAATCTTACTTCAGTGTTACTAAAAATTATTTTAGCTCAGAACTTTGATGTTGCATGTACACTATGGATATGAAATTCTAACTTGATAGGTAAGGTGTTGTCACCCTCCCTGCCCCCAAAAGCAGATTTTAATAATTTTTTTTCCATCTTGGCCGTAAGCAGATTTATCTCATTTTATTATAACAAAGCAGATTATCTTTTTTCCACATAACTTAGTAAATATAACAGCTATTAGAATCTAAGCTGGATGACTGAGTTTGGGAAAAAAAAAATGACTCTAAAGGAGTATATGATTAGATTTAATGAAAGCACAAAACGTTGTTAAAGTCAGAAAATAAGAGAAAAAGAATCATAAGCAAATACACAATAACTTCATTTTTAACTAATAAAAGTATAGGCGTGGCATTTCTCTAGTAGACTTCTGAAAATCATCTACATCAGAATCACCTGTGCTTATTTTCAAAAGACATGGACTCCACCCTCCACATCTCTGTCCGTCTTGGTAGTCTGCATTTTAATAAATACTCCCAAATTAAAAACCACTGTTTGACACCGACTATTACAAAGGAACAGGGAGCTTTATTTCCCTATCTACTCAAGTACATTTCCAGTAATCTTAAAACCAGTAAACAGTTTTGCCCTTGGAGGGAAAAAAGTATTTTATCCAGTCACTTTACAATATAGTCAAGTTCAAAGTGAATCAATAAATATTTAAGAAGTTTAATATTGTTCCATAATTTTTAATGCATCACTTTATTCATTTTCTTATTTGGTAGTATAAACAGTGAAAGCAGAGAGGGATCTGCCTTTATTCACATTTTCACCTAAACCAAATGTACAGGGTTCCTAGAGGAATAGATGAGCACTGTACAAGAACATCCAATATAATAAAAGGCTAATATGCAAACAGACTGAACCGTGGAACAACCGAACAACTGGTTGCTATGACTTGCACCAACAACCAGGGGGCGCGTGTGGAACATGGCAGTATCAGCAGCAGGTAGCAGAGCACAGAACATGGCGGGCATCAGCTGCAGTGGGATGGTGGAGCAGGTGAGTGGGGGCGCCAGACCAAGGTGGGGCACTAGTCGCTGTCATCGGGGCGAGCCTCTCGTGGTTACTGAAAATTCTTTGCCACCGCTCACCTGCTTTCGGCACCCAGCACTGGGCCTGATCGCCCCTCAGGGCTTCTCCACCTCCTTCTGCTTTTGAGGGGCAATTGGGGCCAGCAGTCACCTCTCACACCTGCTTTCGACAATGGCCCCACTTACACCCGCAGTCAACACCGGAACCGCCACTCACACCCACTGCAGGCACCTGACGCCAGTCTTGATCACGTGGCGCTATCAGCGGGTACGAGCAGTGGCTACCGGCCCTGATTGCCCCTCAGGAGCAGGGGGAGGTGGATAAGCCCTAAGGGGCACCTGCCCGGCACTCGCACCTGCCACTGGCGCTGGAGGTACCGCTTGCACCCACTGCCAGTGCCAGCCCTGCTTGCGCCTGCAACCTGTGCCGGAGCCACCACTCACACCTGCTGCCAGCACCTAGTGCTGGTCCCAATCGCTCAGTACCATCAGCAGGTGTGAGTGGTGGCTGCTGGCCCTAATTGCCCCTGAGGGCTTCTCCACCTCCCCCTGCTCCTGAGTGGTGATCAGAGCAGCAGCCGCTGCTCACACCTGCTAACGGTGCCGGACCCACTCACACCCACTGCTGGTGCTGGCCCTGATTGCCCCGCGCCGTCAGTGGGTGTGAGCAGGGCTGGCGCCATCAGCGTGTGGGAGCGGCGGTGGGAGCGGGGTTGCTGGCAGATAGGGGACACAGTGGGAGGGGCCAGGCAGGGGCACAGAGGATGGGCCAAGACCCACCCCTATGCCCACCAAAGCCTTGCGGTCCACTGTTCCTTTCAAGGTGCATGAATTCATGTACTGGGCCCCTAGTGTTTTATAACACACACCAAAAAAAAAAAAAGTGGATGAAATGGGTAAGTAGTCTGAAGTAATTATAAACCACTTATCCTAATACTTAATATGATAAAGGTGTATTATGGGGAATATGTGGCCAAATAAATGGAGAGCTGCTATGGGTAGGACACCATTTCCCCTCTAGAATCCTACAGAAGTCAAACTTAACTGCAGCTATAAAGGCATGTTGTACTAATGTGCTCCTAGTAAATGTTCATTATGCAAGGTATCAAGTTTGAAATACACTCTCTGAAAGGGAAGACCTTAAGTGAAGTGTTGTACTTCAAAAGGTCGATTTTTGTTCTCAATGTATCATTACACTCACCTTCCTGTTCTGGACAAACATATCTGCTCTTACTTGTATAAGGTGCGGGTGAGGGGGGGAATATATGCAAATGAATATATATAAAACAACTAGAGACCCTGTGCATGAAAATTCATGCGCTGGATGGGGGTCCCTCTCACAGTCCTGCACCCTCTCACAGTCCAGGAGCCCTCAGGGGTGGGAGGCGACCCAGCGATATGGGGAAGGTGACACTCCATCACACCTCTGCTGCTGCCACTGCCACTGCTGGCAGTGCCTCGGCCGGTCATGGTTACCTGAGCCCCAGGTGGCACTGGGCGGCTGGGCAGCCACCATCCGAGGCTTGCCTGTGACTTGGGCCGGCCCTGGGCAGCTGGGGGACTTCGGAGGCAGGCATACAGAGCAGCCGCCCCACTGGGGCTGAGGGGTCTGGACACTGCCATCTTGTGGCTGTGGGTGTCGCCATCTTTGAGGGCATGGCAGTCAATTACCATATCCCCTCTTTGCTGTTTCATCTTCCAGATCTCTCTGAGGACTAATTGGTTCACTATTAAGAAAGATTGGCAGGCAATGTTATAATGATAAAATTTTCTCCTTTCTGACTCTTTCCATTCTTAACTCATCCCTTTCTCCCTACAAAAAGAAACATAAAAAGCAAAAAAAAAAATTACAGTAAGTAAAGGACTCCTATAATAGTATAAGCAGAAGGTGGTGTGTTTTTTTTCATTATTGAGAAAACTGTTAACAAAATTATTTTGCATTCATGTCAAAGGGGTAATGAAATAACATGTTACATTAATGTTATTTTATAGTCAGACAGTCAGTAGTAATATGTTATTAAATATGTGCTTCATTGACTTCAGCACCCAAGTCAGACATTATTCCTCCAGTTTACTAAATGCACATACGTATAACAGGCAAAATTAGATGATCTTATAGCAATCTATGTCATTAATTTTAAACAATAAAGAAAATATTGAAGCATAATTCCTCTTTAAATGGATAATCTACTCATTTAGAAAGGAACACACAACGAGTTGTTGATTTAAATAGATGATTCTTTATATTAACACAAGTGCAAATTACTGTGATTTATCGCCCTTGGCAAACTTTCATGATAGGAAAATGTTTATGTGGAGAAATCTGCTTCTCACAGAGGTTTTCTTTTTTTTTTTTCTTTTTATGTTTCTTTTTGTAGGGAGAAAGGGATGAGTTAAGAATGGTAAGAGTCAGAAAGGAGAAAATTTTATCATTATAACATTGCCTGCCAATCTTTCCTAATAGTGAACAAATTAGTCCTCAGAGAGATCTGGAAGATGAAACAGCAAAAATCTAGAACTTAAAATCAGTAAGGGTGCGTCTGTCTTAATAGAGCTATCTAATAGACTGCTCTTTCTTTGTGATTGCAAAATAAAAATCAAGTTCCAGTGAATTATCCACTAGTGTCTGAGTATAGTTACATTATAGATCTAAGACTTGATTTTCTACTTTAAAACTTCCCACCATGCCTGGCTAGTGTGGCTCAGGGATAAGGACAAAAGATTACTTCAACATCCTTCTACTTCTTAGTGTTAGTCACTAAGAAATCTGATTTATTCTTTTTCATCTCCATCTTCCTACTTCCCTGAGGAATTTCCCCATGTGGGAAATTCTCATTTTAAGAACATTTCCTCCTTCATCTAACTTTGTCATATTTAGGGAAACTCTTGAGAAAATCATTCCTATTAGGTGACAAAATGTTTTTTAACCTCAAATGCTTCACTTTCCTAACAGGGCCTGTGAGCTAAGAAATAACACGCTTAAAAAAGGTCCCTTTAACATCTAAGTCAGGAACCAATCATGCTTCACTGTTTCCAAAGCTACTTCTATTCTACTGCCAGACTGAGCTTTGTACTTGACAATGACTGTAGACAGAAATCTTAAAAACTCATTGGATCCCTGGGCCATGTAGCTCTGGTGGTTGGGCATCTAGCCGTGCACTGAAAGGTTGCCGGTTTGATTCCCAGTCAGGGCACATGCTGGGGTTTCGGGCGTGATCCCAGGTAGGGGGGATGCAGGACGCACCTGATCAATGTTTCACTCTCACATTGATGTTTCTCTCCCTTCCTCTCCCTTCTTCTCTCTTTAAAAGTCAATAAAAATCTTTTAAAAAAGGACTTGAATAAGCTGACCAACTATTATTTAAATACAGCATTGACCTTTTATAAAATAATAAAACATTTAAATGTATTTCAAACCATCTTCTTCAGTAGTATTTTCTTCTTGAATATTCATAGAAAAAAAAGTTTTTCCACTCAACTAGCCAACCTATCCAACTATATTCTAAGAACTGTTACCTATCATTGAGTAAATAAAGTAATCCTTTGATACTTGCTCAAGGGAGAAGCATCTCAATTGCAAATCAGACCTTCATTATTCATATCTGACCTTGTGACTCTTGATTGGAGGTCTTGAACTTAAATTGACTTATTAAAATGCCACTCCATATCTGTCTGTTAAACTGCTACTATTTGATCACTACTTTTGTTTCGGTAACTGCTTTTACAGATTATCAAATGTCCCCCAGATGTCATAGGCAACCAATTCAGATCTCACTTAAAGCCAGATAAATGTAGAATCTTTATTCAACTTGAAATCTCAAGAATTCAGATTTGGCAAATATAAGAAGTGTGGGCATCCAGAGCATTTGGATGGAGAATCATAAAAACACCCTGCTGAGCTACTCAGGAGCCTCCAATCCCATCTTGTAAAGAGACATACAATAATTTGTGTTAGAACAGATACATACATCCACGAATATTTGTTTCTAGGAACGTTGCTTTCACTTTTAGAAAAGTTGTTGACCACTACTTCTTTCAAACAATATATCCTATTGTGTTTAAAGGACATTCAGAGTCAACCTGATTTATTACCAGTGAGTCCCCATTCCCTTTTCTTGGTTCAGATTTTGTGATTGGCAAATCATTCTCTATCAAGTTTTTCATTACAATTACATAAAGAATTAAGAAGATTCCCATGAAGAAGCTAGGTTGAACAAACCCCAATTCTCCCTGCCCTGTTTGCAATTAAAAAAATACACCTTCAAAACCCACGTCCAATCCAAAAGCAAGAAAGAGAGCTCCTTGACAGAGAATGGGAACGGAAGACCGCAACAGTGAGTATGTGCGAAGTTGCAGAAGTCTTTGGTGCTACCTGAACCTAATATATACGTGAGCAACTGTGGTTTCTGCACTTAGTCTTGCACTGGTTTTGAAAACAAATTTGGTGGAATGCTAGAATTGTGCTTCTGGCCAAAACAAAACAAATAAAAAAAACCTAAAAGCCAAAGACAGACATCTGTCCCGTCTAGAACATAAACAAACAAAAAAACCTCTGTCCACTTTCTCCAAGGCTTAACTGTGAATCAGATTCTCTTTCTGAACTGTGGGTGACGATAATTATTAAGTACATGGAAGCCCCAAACCTGCCCTGTTTGTATGAGGTCCACATTCTTTGTATTCACTTGGTACGGAAACCCAATAGGAAAAGCTAGTGTAAAAGCTGTCTGGTCAGCATTGAAATCCCCCCATGTCCAAAGGGACGCTGAAAGAAAACAGCTCCTACTGAAGATGAGTTCACACATGAAAACACAGAGCACTAGAGGAAACCAGCCAAAATGACTGCTGACCGGCCAGTGCAATCTCCGAGAGATTTCCCACCCGAAGGAAGAGCAATAATGCTTAACGTGTTCACGGAAGAGAGAGGAAAGGACCAATCCAAAAGATAGGCAGTATGTTCTTTAAAAAGAACAAGCAAACTTAAAAAAAAAAAAAAAAGAAAGAGAAAACATGTAGAAATGGAAAACTTACTAAGAAAGTAATAAAATGAACAGATGGTGAGCTAGACAGTTCAAAGGATAGAATTTCTGATTTGAAAGACAGACCTGAAGAAATTACCCTGAGTGCAGCGAATGTACGAAATAATAATAAATGAATGAATCAAAGGTCTCGTCTTTGTTAGGTCCTTTATAGATCACCTTATTGGAACTGTATCTTTGAAATACCAAGATAGGATGCCAGATGTAAGAGGTCAGTGATAAATTGCCGAGAAAATCCTGTTTATACGTACACAGAAAGGGTGGGTGTATATTTGATGAGTGTTGGGTGATGGAGGAAGGTACAGTTGGGCATACTTCTGGCATTATTTAAATGTGGGCTCCCTCTTGGGAAACTGTTCTGAAAATAGGGTCAAAGCTATCCTATTCTTTGACCACTAATTGCATGTTCTCAAGAGGAACATAATGCTGACTGATACTTTAATCTATTAGGAAACCTTGTCTGGCTACAAAAAGTAGAGATTCTAATTTGGGATTAACCCCTGACCTGTTCTATCCATAGACCATGAGACTATCTGTTGAAAAGGCACCATGGTGTAGTGGAGAAGGCAGGGGTGTGGAGACAAAGGGTCCCACCTCACGCCCCCACCACTGTTCCTCGCTGTATGAGCTTGGGCCGTTTGCTTTATGTTTCTGCACCTCTGTTCTTCCTCTGAGAAATGACAATGTGAAGCTTTACTCACAAGGACTCAATGAAATCTTTTGTGATGACTAAAAATTCATTTTACCAATAAAACTTACGCGTATTCATTTGGAATCAAAGTATGGGACGGCAATCAATTTGATTTAAGGCGGACAGCTGAGTGAAGTTCTTTGAAAAGGGAGAAGGAAAATAATTTTGAACACCTTAGATCACAAATACAAAAACCATTTTTGAAATTTAACCTCTTTTCCTTACATTCAAAAGAGCCAAATACCTGCTCATGGTCATCCAAACAGCATGGCTTTCAGGCCCATTCAAAGCCGCCCTCCGGACGTCTGAGCTCCGAGGCGGAACTTCTGAGCCCTTCCAAGCCCACGGCCTCCTCCTTACAAGCCTGTTCCCGAACAACACAGCAAGCTCGGCTCCGGGCTTCAGAAACACGCGATCTTCAGTTCCTTTGAAAGGTACCAAGGCAGGCATTACATTAACATGACTGAAAAGCGGGGTTAGGAACTTGGTTTCTACAAAATTAGCAGCTTTTTTCACGTGTTGAGAGTCCCTCCCGTGCAGGCCCAAGATAGAACAACCAGAGTCCCCCTAACGAATAAGAAAACAGGACAGGGACAGGCTAGAAGCACACCCCTAGTGAGTATGGGCAAGGGGGGTGGGGTGCCCAGAGGCAGGGCTGGCTCCTGGGCTTTGTGGGTGCGACCTGGGCAGCCACAGGGCCTTGCACCCAGAAGGACCGGCCTGGTTTAACGCCCTGCTGCCGCAGTCCTGAAATTCTTACAATTTTAAGAAGGGGCTCACGATTCCGTTTTCCTCTGGGTCCCACAAATCATACAGCCGTGGGCACCACCCGGAGGAAACCTCATGGACCCTCCCGCCTCCGCAGCAAACACTGACTAAAAGCGGAAAAACCACGACCAGGGCCTCCGGTGACTCTGTTTCTCTCCTGATTCCTGGGGCACCACCAACAGCTCTGGGTCCCCCGTCCTAAGCGTCCACGAGTCGCGGCGACCCCCACCTGCTCCGCCTGAAGGTTCCTCGGAGCCTCCACGGCACCACGTGCAGGCCCTT
>NW_006292574.1:113955-114491 GCF_000327345.1 Myotis davidii | reverse complement strand
GCTGTCACCAGCCGCAGGGGGCGCCGTGCCCCGGGAGCAGGGCCCCAGCTGGGGAAGCCAGCTCCTCCTCGGACCCCTGGGGTGTGACTCCCAGGAACTTTGGCCTCTGCTCTCGCCTGGACCCTGAAGCCTGGGTGGACCCCTCCCCTCCCCAATGTGCGCAGGCTCAGATCCCATTAGCTCTTGGTCCAAGTGCCCACACCTGCTCTTCTCCCACCACCTCTGACAACCCCAGTCCCTGCAGCACGGGAGCCAGCCTGGGGGCAAGAAGGAACTCTGCAAAGCAAAGGATTTGGATGAAACTTTTTGGACCCTTTTTTCCCACCTTCCAACAACCCCTCTAGTCCGGCACCCCGCAGCTGCGCCCACAACCTCTAAAGCAGTGGTTCTCAACCTGTGGGTCGCGACCCCTTTGGGTGTCGAACGACCCTTTCACAGGGGTCGCCTAAGACCATCAGAAAACACATATGTAATTACATATTGTTTTTGTGATTAATCACTATGCTTTAATTATGTTCAATTTGTAAATGAAAACA
>NW_006292574.1:102048-113804 GCF_000327345.1 Myotis davidii | reverse complement strand
GCTTGTGAAAACAGAGAATCCAGCACCTTCCCAAGCTTTGCACTTTATTTCTCTTAAGCTACAATTTTTCCCTTAAAAAAAAAAAAAGAGGGGGGAGAAGAAGAGGAAAAAACACAAAGAGCAGAAAGTTCTGTCCATTTTCGTAATCCAGGCTGCCAGGAGGGTGGGGTACAGTGTGAAATAACTGCTCTGCACCCCTCGGAAATCACAGCCCAGGTAGAAATTCACGCGGTCCCACAGTGTCATCTAGGGGCTCAATGGTGAAATGACAGTCTCCTAGTCCTCTCTCTACTGACATTTTTTTTTTTATCTGCAAAACACCCAGGGTCAAGGGACACATTTGTACAACCTCTTCTTAAATCAGCTGGTCTTGACATCCATAACAAAAAGGAATCGAAAATCTCCTGGGTTTAGTATGGAAGAATGAAATGATTTTGTCATATGTATTTATTTCTGAAACTCATTTCAATTCCTTCCCAGTTCCAGAAATCCCAAGCTTCTGCCCCCCAAAACAAATAAGAAATTATGCTAACAGATCTAAGAAGCTGCTCTGGCCTAGTCTGTCCAATGAGGTCACTCTTTCAGCTGTGAAAGTCAAAATGATTCTGCAACGCTACAAATCAAAGTAAGCACAACAATTTTTAGTGCCTTCTGCTGGGAGGTACACTTCTGAGGACTGTGTCTGTGACACCGCGGATGTTTTCAGTTCCAATAAGATGGTTTCATATGTATGTGTATTACACCACCAAGATGCCTTGGAATTAATTATACTTAGACCTCGAGGTCCCTGAGATTTGCTAAAGTGTTTCATGGGCCAGAATTTCCCATGTTCATTTTACTACCTTCTAGCATCAGAGAATTGGCAATTGCTCTACTGGATCCACATCCAAGGAGATTATATCCAAAGTCACCTTCATGGGGAAAAACTGCCTGCATCGATTTGTTCCTTTAGCCAACACTTGCTCAGTACCAAGCATGTGCCAGCAAACGTGCTCAGCCCTGGGATAGCGAAGGAAACACAGCCCCTGGCCCTGATAACTCCAAATATCCTCACACCCAAGTAGAAATAGGACCGCATGCTATCGGCCAGGGAACTAACTACCAACTCCTCTAGGGTTAGTAAAAGTGGGATTTTCCAAAGGCTGAACAAGGGGATAGATGAACTGAAGTAGAGGCTGTGTGAGGAGTCCAGATTGGGATACTTTCTCCAAGGTCAAGGTATTTTTTTTAAATATATTTTATTGATTTTTACAGAGAGGAAGGGAGAGGGATAGAGAGTTAAAAACATCGACGAGAGAGAAACATCGATCAGCTGCCTCCTGCACACTCCCTACTAGGTATGTGCCCACAACCCAGGTACATGCCCTTGACCAGAATCGAACCTGAGACCCTTGAGTCCGCAGGCCGACGCTCTATCCACTGAGCCAAACCAGTTAGGCCAAGGTCAAGGTATTTTCAAGGGAAATCAAATAGAAGACACAAAAAACATTCCCAAAATAAATCTGAGCTCGGTGGAATTCTTTCTTCTACTGAAACTTTCTGAAGTTTTAAGTGCACAGGTTTGGAAACTCAACTCTGCCACCTATTAGCTGAGTGATCTTCAGAAATGTAGCCTCCCCTGACCACAGTGTCTTCATGCATCAAATGGATGACAAGAATGCCCATCCCAGTGGATTGTTATAGGTACTAAGTCAGGCACTTTCTGCTTAGAACCTAGCGTTCCTGCTATGTAGCAAAGACAGCTGTTATTATTCAAATTATTATTATTATAATTTTCATTAGTCATAATCCAAGTGAGACAAATTTTCTTTGCCCTTAGGTAGGTAATTATCTTCAATTTCTATTCAAAATATATTTTACAATTAGGGGATTTAAGTAAGTTCATTTCTTAGGTATCTCTGGGAGATACCTAAGAAATGAAACAATGGTGTTACCTCAGAGAAGGGAGATGGGGGCACGAGGGCAGAGATGGAAAGAGACAACGTCTCATTATATATACTTTAGTTTTGTGTAACTTTTTTATCATTTGAACATCTTACCTATTCAAGAAAAGATAATACAAAGAGCTAATTTTTGCTATTAGGAAAAATTATAAATGATAGCCAGATCTTTACATAAAAGTGAGGGGAACAATTACAAAATAAGTTAACATTCATTGAGAGCTTCTTATATGAATGATGCTTTAAAAAGAACTATTTTACATGTATTTGTTCAACCTTGAGAAACAATGCGATGGGAGTTATCAATGTCTGCAAATTAAAGATGAGACATAAGAAGACTTAATAACATGCCCAAGATTATTCAGCTAGTAGGTAGCAGAACTAAGGTATAGATCCAGACAGTCTAGCTATGTGTGCACGTGTGTGTGTGTGTGTGTGTGTGTGTGTGTGTGTGTGATTATACTTGTATGTGCCCACAGCAATGCCCCAGGGCCTACACAAAGCTAATACCCTATTCCTATGCTTCTCTAGCTCAACCCTTTGGTCCATAACTGGCCACGTTTTACAACCGGCACATATCCATGACTCCAAAAAGATTCCACAGATTGGAGTCATTTTGCAGAAGAAAGTAAAAGAGAAATTAAAGAATTGCAAAAAAAAAAAAAATCTCTGGTGCCTGAACATCCTGGAAGTACTGACTTGAAAGTACTCATACCTAACTTGAAAGTCACAATGCAAAAGCAAATTTAAAAATCAGTGAGTCTTTTTCCTGGCTCATCTAGGAACTTACACATGCTTTTGGAGATCTGTCGGCTCTGCGCCTGCCAAGTGAATTATTAAATGTATGTGGGGGAAGCTAAGCCAGAGCTACTGATCAGTGAAATTGGTTGCAACTGGGTAGAAGAGCCACACTGCTGAGGCTCCAGCAAATGGCAGCATCACTCAACGCGTGCAGGATGCTGTTGTGAAAATATTACTAGCGTCGCATGCACTCGGACGGATGCCTGCATGCCAGCAGCTCAGGGGAGAGGTTATTTTATGAGCCTTGTAAAACTTCTGTGCAAGGCTGGACCCATAGAGTTTAGGAGAAGGCTGGCTCAGCTCAGGGATTGGCCTTTGTTTATCACGATGATGTCAAAACCTACCCTCTAGAAAACACCTCATTAAAATAGCTCTTATTTACCATTTGATCTCCCTAACTTCAGTTTAAATGTATTGCACTTTAACTACTGTTTACAGTTTATATGAAACATTTTTTATATTTTTCTGTTTGTGGTCAAGGAGTTCAGAGTCTGTTGGCTAGTGGAAATGAAATGTAATTATAATGGGTACTGTAAGTGCTGGTAGGAAAAATGGTCTTTCCAGGAGTCTGGAGTGCTGCAGGCAAACACATTATTCACAGATACCTGTGCGTGGCCTCTGCTTCCTCCTGCTGAGGAGAACATGACCATGTTCATGTACTTTTTAAGCTCCGGGAATGGGATAAACACTTCTCTAAACTGACCCGACGATTGCCAGAGTCAGTTCTTTTGAAAAAGAGATGAAAGTCCAGTTGGTGTGGCTCAGTGGTTGAGCACAAACCTATGAACCTGGAGATCACGACTTGATTCCTGGTTAGGGCACATGCCCGGGTTTTGGCCTCGATCCCCTGAGTAAGGCGTGCTGGAGGCAGCTGATCGATGATTCTCTCTGATCATTGATGTTTCTATCTCTCTTTCCCACTCCCTTCCTCTCGGAAATCGATAAAAATATATTTTAAAACAAAAGAGATGAAAACTCCAATGAGCAATGGTGTACAATTGAATTTTCCAATTTGGCAAGACCCTATCTTTCATGGTGTTATCACCAGTGCTGAGACTTGCCAGAGGTTTACCAGCTCATTGATCTAATGTAAGCACATCCCTAACGATAGCCCATGACATGCCTGGCACCCACCTTTTCTTCTGCTTCACTGGCCACTCTGGAATATATGTTCAACACTAAACACACACACACACACACACACACACACACACACACACACACTCTTCACTAACTGAAAGAGATCTCTGCTGAGTCAATTAGTCATCACTCCATTATATGCCATTTCCTCTCCATTATGAATGAATTTTTAAGCTTTATACAGAAGGAAAGGTTGTCCATAAGGGGTCATTTTCTCTTTATCTCAAGAATTTCAATAAGGACTAACATTTTTCTAACATGTTAAGGGGTTTTCAACTCACTCCTTTCTGCTTATCTACTTGATGAGAAACCTCAGTAGTGCACAAGTGAGGATTTGGATTCAGTCTTTAGAAACAGAAAACTCCCATTACCAAGCTTAAGATTAGAAGTTCCAGAGTCGCCGGTGTATATACAAGGATGAAGACTCCATAGAATACACTTTATAAAGGACTCAAGGAAAGGGTCAGCGGTCAGAATGTTATGCCATAGAAAGAACACAGAAAAGACATCTAGGGGCTTAAGTTTTCATTTTGGCTCTGACACAGGCCACCTCTGTGACCTCAATCTTCTCTCTTTGATAAAACAACAGTAACAGCTGCCAAGTCACATAATCCTACTTACACAGCTCTTCAGACGTAACACCTGAACATGGATTTCCATGTGTACGGTGCTGGTTTAACTTACAGTTTCTTCCATGAAAAATTTCATCATTTCAAAAAAGAATCTATCTTAAAATCTATGTGGTTAAGAAAGCTTAGTGACATTTACAGAGCTACCAATGTGAGAGTAGCCAGCCATGGAGAAATGAACCCAGTAAACTGCTAAAATATTAGCTGGCAAGCAGAATTCCAGGATAAGTACCAGTGCCTTTAATTAATTGAAATTAATGTGCCACTTCCAGAGATAGTTAAGAGTACCTTGACCAGAGCAAAAGACACAGCACTTATTGGCTGCCTCCTTAACCTCCCTCTAGCTTGACCTTCATTGAATTTTGCTACCTATGCAAAATGAGGCTCCTAAAAGTGAAAAATTATAGTTCAAGGAGGTATGTTACAATTCTTCTGATAGTGTTTTGGAAACACCATTTATATCATTGTCACAGGTTTGTAATAAATCAACATGAGCAGCCTAAATCTGAGTTGCTCCAACTCCTCATTGGCCCCAAACTTGCAGAGTTCTTGGGCTGAATCCATTCATAGAATGAGAATTGTAGACCGAGTATAAAGATAAATTAGACCTGCCTTAGAACTGCTCTGGGGTTATAGACCCATGAATACTTTGGCTTGTAATTAAAAAAAGAATAAAGTGTCATATGTGGCTGAAGTTAAGTCCAAGATAATTAAATGAGGGTCCAGCACTGGTAGTAAATAGAGCACAGGTAGTCCTAGCACAAAGTAGCAGCTCAATTCTTAAAATATTTACCAGCAGTGAGTGGGGATGGCACACCAAGAGAAGGAAATGAATTAGCAGGCAATATATGACATGCTGGGCACTTAGGAAGTACGGAGGGAATGGTAACTATGCACAGGTACAATTCTGTGACTCTTGCTAAACTCAATTGAGGCTCTGTGGACTATAAAGAGACCTGAATGTGATTGATTGGGCATTGAAAGCTAAGTGGGAAAGTTAGAGAGTCCTGTTGGTAGCATCTAGAAAACTCTCCTTCCCTGCACTGGGAAGGCAGAGAAGGCTGAAGAGAGGACTCGGGGGGTTGTTTTAAGAATAGCCATGCTCCAAAGAAAGCCAAACTCTAAAGAAGCAGGTCTGGTGCACCAAGGAGAGCACTCTGGTTGGAAAGGAATGGAGTCTGCCGAAATCTTCATTGAGACTGCATTGCAGCTAACATCTCCTGTCCTATCCTGTTTCTCTTCTCACCCTTCCACAGGTGTGATCTCTCAAAGGTTCTCTTATAAATATTCTGTGCATTCATTTACCTCCGAAAAAACAAGTAGCAGAAGACACTGTGTCTAAAAAGTGTGCAACTTACAAAAAGAGCTATGTACTGTTCTTAGATATACACATAAAACAAGGTTATAAAATAGGCCTAGAAATGGAAAGTACCAACTTAAGTATTGAGATTAACTCCTGGGAGAAGAGGAGGGGAATGGGATCACGGAGAGGCACACAGAGGCCCCCATCCGTATCTGCAGTGTGTTATTTATTTTAAAAAGGAAGAAAGAAAGAAAAAGAAAGGATGATGGGGGAGAAGGAGGAGAAAGGGAGGAAAAAAGGGTGGAAGAAAAAGGAAAGGAAGTAAAAGGAATGTGAGAGCATGAGGAAAGGAAGGCGTGAGAGAGAGAAGAAGGAAGAATGGAGGGATGAAGAAGGAAGTGGAGGGAGTGGGGGAGGGAAGAATCTATAATAATAAAAGTATAATATGCAAATCAACCGAATCACCGAACAGGTGAACAGCCAAACGACCATCTGGACCCTCTTCCAGACAACCTTCTGGATGAAGCCGAGGGCTGTGAGGGCCAAGGCAGCCAGGGCTGTGAAAGCCTACCCTTGCATGAATTTCATGCATCGGGCCTCTAGTAGTAGTATAAGTGTGGTAAAATGTAACAATATGACCAAGCTGGTGGTAGCTACATTAACATTTTATTTTCTTTATATGTATTTTTATATAAATTTTAAAATATAAATGTTTTATACTAATTTTAAAATATAAATGTTTTATATTTTAAAATTAGCAGAAATCCAATGTTTTAAACATAGAAAAAGTAGAACAGCTCAGATATCAGGGCTTGCACTGAGCAAATTCCTCCTGACCAGTGGCCTTCAAGAGGGCTCCATGGAACACACTTTATAAAGGACTCCTCTAAAGGGTCAGGGGTCAGAACATTAGCTTCTCTATGTCATGTCATAGAAAAATCACAGAAAAGACATCTAGGGACTTAAGTTTACCTTTTGGCTCTGACTCAGGCCACCTCTGTGACCTCAGTCAAAAAATATAACTTCCCAGGGCTTAAATGACCTCTCATGTCCCTCCGAACTTGAAATAAAAGTCCATTAATTGTGTAGCCCCTTCTGCTATGAGGGTTCCTGTTGTGCATTGCACTAGATCATAAAATTATGTTCTAGATTCTGGTAATTATTCAGTAGCACCAAACCACCTTTGGAAGCTGTGTAAACGCTCACACTGACACTGTGGCAGATGCTGGATAAAGAGCATGCTAAACAAAGAAGGGAGAGTGTTGTGATCCTAGAAGCCACTTAAAGACGTGGCTTGTGGCTCAGCCAAGCAATTAATGTGCTTTACTCGCTTAGTGTACTGCAGAATGTGGGGGCTCTGTGCATAGTCTTCATCTGATTTATTCAGTCCGTTCTTGTTCCTCTTAGGGTGTGTCTCCCTTAATGAGATTATAAATGCCCTAAGTGTCAGGAGTGAAAAACTACATTGCATAAGCCTATTCTGGCCTTTAGATGTGTGTGTGTGTGTGTGTGTGTGTGTGTGTTTTAAAATTGCTTGTTTTTTGATAAAATTAGAGTTTGAATATCTTTAGCTGAAACCAATATTTCTTCAATCACCTATGTGTTTTCTGCCCATATTCCTACATTCCCTAGTGTTTATACTCAGTCTAATTATCTGTATTGATGTTATCTCCCTGGCCCCAGAAGTGGATGACTTATGTCTAAAGGCAGGGATTATGCCCTCATTCATTTAATCCTTAATCAATAAAACCACTAACTTCCAGACATTCTGATATTTCCTGGGGCTAAAAGATTAAAAAATATGTCTGTGCCCACATTGGAGCTCACAGTCTATTGGAAAGACAAACACGTATACTTACTAAAGTTACACTTGCAGTTAGAAGCATGTATAAGGCACCTAAGAAGGAGAGGATGGGCTAAAGCCATTGGTAGGTGAGGGAGAGGCTATCAGAATAGGTTTCCAAGATGACAATATCCTAAACTACATTTAGAAAATATATACACAAGCAATCAAGGGAGAAGGAGGCGTTCCTGGCATACAGAACATCATTTTTAAACCACAGAAGCAGGAAATGCAAAGTGAGTCAGAATGGGAGCAGGTCCAGTATGAGAGAATGAGGAGCTAAATCCTGCCAAATCTAACACTTAGTAGATGAGCAACCTTGGACACTTTGTTCAACCTCAGGTGTGAAATGCACATAATACTTCCCTCATGGTGTTCTGATGTGAGTGAGGACTTCACATGATTATGTTTATTAAAGCCCTTAGCATAGCACCTGGCACATGGGATGCACACAAAAGCTCCTTTGATCTGATTCACATGGCAGTGCCCTGGACATTCAGGTCACCTTTTATGGATCTCTATTACAGAATTCCTGTAGGTCATGTTGATGACCTCTTTGGAAACTATGGTTTTGCACTTGGGCAAAACAAACAAACAAACAAAAATGTCTTCAATCTCCTTTCTAACATCTTCCTTGATGATTCAGTCATACCACATTTGTCAGTAGTTTTGGTCATTATATCACACTAGAGGCCTGGTGCATGAAATTCATGCATGGGGGGCAGGGGGGAGGTTTCCTCAGCCCAGTCTGCACCCTCTCACAATCCGGGACCCCCTCAGGGGATGTCCAGCAGTCGGACATCCCTCTTGTAATCCGGGACCACTGGCTCCTAACCACTTACCTGCCTGCCTGCCTGATTGCCTCTAACCACTCTGCCTGCTTGCCTCATTGTCCCTAACCCCTCTGTCTGCCTGCCTGGTCTAAAAAATGTCTTCAATCTCCTTTCTAACATCTTCCTTGATGATTCAGTCATACCACATTTGTCAGTAGTTTTGGTCATTATATCACACTAGAGGCCTGGTGCATGAAATTCGTGCATGGGGGGGGAGAGGGGAGGTTTCCTCAGCCCGGTTCACCTGCCTATCTGATTGCCCCTAACCCCTCTGTCAGCCTGCCTCATCGCCCCTAACCACTCACCTGCCTGCCTCATCACCCCTAACCACTCACCTGCCTGCCTGATCCCCCCTAACCGCTTCTGCCTTAGTCCCCGCCACAGTGACTTCATCCAGAAGGACATCCAGAATGATGTCCGGAAGGTTGTTCGGCTGTCTGGTCTAATTAGCATATTACATTTTTATTATTATAAATAGTAGCTAATCTTCAAAAATAGCCCCTAATGAGCCATGTCGCCTGGTGTCCACACTTTTGTATGGACTCCTCCCACAGTGAACCTGGCCCTGTGACTCATTATGACAAAGAGCATGCAGCAGAAGTGACCTGTCGGTTCTGGAGCGAAGCCTCAGGAAGGCCAGGTAGCTTCTGCTTCTATGTGCTTCTGAGCCTTGGGTGATATGCAATAAGCCTGGTTATCCTGCTGATGTGACTGCATGGACAAACAACTTAGACAGAAGATTTGACATTGGGTGGTGGGCATACAACGGAATATCTGTATCATAGAACTGTACACGTGAAACAATTTTATTAGCAGATATTATCATAACAAATTTAATATTTTAAATGTGGTTTAAAAAACACACACAAAAAAACAATGTATAACTCCTGTCCCAACCTCTTTCCTAAACTCAAATTCATATACCTATCTCACTATTTACATGTCCACTTAGATATCTAAGAGATACCTTAAATTTAATACGTCCAAAATCATGCTCCTAATTTCACCCATTCCAACTAACTAGCTTCTTCCACTTCCTTTCTCATCTTTATAAGTAAATACTTCATTCTATCATTTACTCAAGCTACCAGGACAGTTGATCTAATAACTGAGACAGCTATTGAGTGGTTCACAGTAGGCAGCGTATATAGCATGGATACACTTGGCAAAGGGATGATCTACTTTCTGGGCAGGAAGGAGCAGGATGCCGTGAGATTTGATCACACTGCTCAGAATGGTGAGCAACTTTAAACTTATGAATTGTTTCTTTCTGGAACTTTCCATTTAATATGTTTAGACTGTAACCTAAGCATAGAAAGTGAAGCTGTGGATAAGGGGGCTACTGTAGAATGGAGGGGGGAAAGTTGGGTTCTGTGCTGGCTTCGAGTTTCAGAGCACTGTGGGGTTGAAACATAGACTCAAAGCCTGACTTAAAACAGATTCTGATGATAAATGGACTTTGGCGGTTCCCTGCTTCCTTTGTAGAAATAGAGATACTGCAGTTGAGAAAAAAATGCAGGTTTTTATGGAAATATGGGAAAAGTTCAAAATTCTGCTCCAAGCAAAAATGGTTCATTGTTACCCTTCAATCAATTTCAGAGAGTGTTTATGAAATGAAAGGGTAATAGTTAAGAGTTCTTTGCTATAGCTTCCTCATAGGGGCCAGACCAGAGAGCACACAGATGAACTGGTGTACAATGGATGGCGAACTGCCTTGGCTGTCCCACCTGCCTAAGACGGATTTTGTGTATTTCATTTGAAATATGTCCTTTCCCCTTTATCATATTTACCTTATCGATCTTTTGACTTTTTAAAAAACAACTGTTCACTGATGCAGAAGCCACATAGGCATAAGAAATGAACGCTTTAAGGTATTAATAAGCTCCTTTCAGCCGTCTAACATTAAAATGGACATGGGTACATTCTATATGCAAACACCTCCACACAGACATATTCATTCTAACACCTAGTTAGCTGCAGAATCACAGCTTCTAAGCTATTTAATTCACTTCCAGATAGCACCAGGGTGCCAGTGCATAAAAATGGAAGAAGAAAATGAATGAAAATAAAATACTCTAGCCGATGGCAGCCAGTAAAAGTAAGGCTTCCTCCCAGCTTCATATGATCTTAATCATCTTATCCCAAGACTGCTGGAATGAGCGCTTTGCAAATGCTTAAAAACTATCTACAATATTCTCTAGCATATATTCATGAATGTGCATTAGGCGCAATGACAGTATTTTTTAAATAAAAGCCAGGATTGTGGATAGGTAGAGAATGTTTTTTCTGACTTCTGAGTTTACTCATAGGAAAAGTGTTATGTAGGTAAAAAGAATAAAGTAAGTCGCATTTAACTGTGCACATTTAACAATGTTCTACTGAACCAGTGGCTCTCTGCACACCCAGGACATGTGGTGTCTGAAGCCGTACATACCCTATGCTGACTTCAACTCTGGAGTCTGTGGTCCACGCAGCTAAGATGAGTTGTCAGCCAGCAGAAGTTTAGGGAATTTCATTGCTTACAGGCATGCACTTCTCTATGCCTTCAGTCTCCAGACAAACCCAACTCAAAGAAATAAGCTTCTAAAGGTTTTATAAACTCTACAGTCGTAATTCTATAAGTTCTACCATACTATAACTACATCTATAGTAAGGTAGGTAGTAAATATTTAAGGCGAAAGAGAGAATACTGCTGGTTTGCCTCTTGGTGTTATAAAGTCTTTCTCATGTCTTAATGGTCCAAATAAAACAGCTCCAGGGTGACAGAACCTCAAAAACCTAATATCCCAGTGAACTGGGAGGACAATGTGATACAGAATCTTGCATGGGATTCATCCACGGCTGGACTGGAAGAGTGTTCAATGCTTTGATACTGCTGTTTAGAGTTTCAGATATATTATTAAATCCTCCTTGGATATAATAACTAATGGTGAATCTACCCAGAGACCAGCAAGAAAACTTTGAAATGGTTGATTATTCTAGTTTCACATCAGCCTTTAAGGCTGTTAAGATCAAATGTCAAGGACATAAGGAAGGCCAAGAGACATATGAAAACATGCTCAAAGTCACTACTCATCTGAGAGATGCAAATCAAAACAACAATGAGGTACCATCTCACACCTGTCAGAATGGCTATCATCAACAAATCAACAAATGACAAGTCCTGGCTAGAATGTGGAGAAAAAGGAACCCTTGTGCACTGCTGGTGGGAATGCAGACTGGTGCAGCCCCTGTGGAGAACAGTTTGGAGTTTCCTCAAAAATCCCC
>NW_006292574.1:96313-101879 GCF_000327345.1 Myotis davidii | reverse complement strand
AGGGGAGGGTGAGGGTAAAAGGGAGAGATCAACCAAAGGACTTGTATGTATGCATATAAGCCTAACCAATGGACACAGACACCAGGGGAATGAAGGTGGGAGTGAGGGGGCAATGGGGGGATAAGGACACATATGTAATACCTTAATCAATAAAGAAAAAAAGAAAAAAAAGGAAATGTAAAAAAATAATCAGAACCTGTACAATTTATAAAAACTTACCGATATCATTACCTCCAATAGATATCCTCCTAGTTGAAATGTGCTTCCAACCAGAATGTTTTTCTTTTCTAGACTTTTCACCATTTATTCCAACCTAAATAACTGCTGATTTGATGTTCATATATTAGAAAACAAATGTGAAAACAATACTTCTTCTATTTCTTAATACACAGCCAACAAAATTATGGAAAACTACTGCCTCTATCATTAAGAGCCCCTCCTAGGAAGAAACTGGGGAATCACAGAAATAACTTGAACATAATAGTCACACAAATAATCTAAACAAGATTTAGAGACTTGAAGGGATGCAAAATAGTTGCAAATAGATTCAGTACTGAAAAATAAGATGTTCTACCCAAGGAAGCAAGAGAAAGGAAAGGTCAGAGGGACAGAGCTGCTGGGCCAGCTAAGGAGATGAAGAGCAAGTACTGGGCCAAATGGCACCTATGGGAGAAAAATGTTAAGACCAAGTGCCCGGCCCTGGCTGGTGTGGTTCAGCTGGTTGGAGCATTGTCCTGTTCACTGAAAGGTGGTGGATTTGGTTCCCAATCAGGGCACGTACCGGGGATGTGTATTCAATCCCAGGTCAGGGTGAAACGATGTTTCTCTTTCTCCCTTCCTCTCTTTCTAAAATCAATAAGAACATTAAAAAACAAACAAACAAAAACCACCAAGTGCCAGGCAGAGGGGGAAAATTGTAAAGGACTAGAGTTAGGAAAAAGGTAAGAAGTGTCCTGGACAACTGTTTTTAATTAAATCGAAAGGTCCTGGATATGAATAAGTCAAGAGATCAAATAAGACTGAAGATATTTTAAATAACTTTTCTTAATCCAGATGGCTATTTGAAATGATTCATGTATTTAAAGACTGTCAAATAGGTAGTCTCTTCAAAGACAAGTACTGTACCTGTTTGACCATTCACACTCCTTCATGACTGTATAATGTAAATTTGGTTGGCCTGCCAACAGGTCTCAAATGGGCTATTCAAAGTACCTCACGCCCTTAAAATCCTGACCATGACCAACTGGACTAGTAGTAAACAGTTCATCAAATACCAGAAAATTCATTTGCTAATCAGCAGCCAGTGTTATGATTCTCAAGAATTTTTTTAAGACTAAAGGGTACTCAGTGGGTAGAAAGCTCTTGAGCTGAAAAGCCCTGTAGATTCCTGAGGTTTGCATTTGAGAACATAGAGATTAGTTTAAGTAGGGAAATAGGAAAATGCTGTCCTAATAAAAAAAAAGGAAAGAAAAGGAAGTAAAAGTAAAGAAAGAGGTAGACACTTGAGGACTGAAAGAGTTAGAGAAAAATAGAGTAAGTTCAGTAGACTTCATTTTGTCCATTGAAAATCATGCTTACAATTATGTTTTATTCCACTGATATTCATATCCCTTTTCCAGTATCTTGTTTGTTCTCCAAAATAATGAAGTATGTGCTGTATAATACTCAAGGGAAAAGCAAGTATATTTATTTCTTCATGTCACAAGATGAATTCTACTTGAGTTTTATTGGGGAAAAGGTTAAGCCAAAAAAAAAAAAAACCCACAAAAAAACATATTACATTGTTTTCACAATGAAAGAAAAAAATTGAATCATTATGCTCCTGAATTTTCAGGGGATTACAAGATCCAAAGGAAAAATATTTTCTGCCTAAAAGAAAAATATTTTTAATGAACTTGGGCTGCAATGTACAAAAATCACAAAGGAAGAGAGGAGACCTACTTTATCAAACAGCTATTTCCAGGTTCCATATATAGGCCTAGAGATAAACAATTGAATAAAGTCATATTTAAATGATATAATTCACAATCGTTTAGGAGTTTTCATTCTTTCCAACTAAGTAAATAGTAAGAATACATTCAGTAGGAGGGAAAATATTTAGAAGAAAATAATGACCAAAACCCTAAGGGCAGCATGCTATACAGAAGAGCAGCTGGCTATCATTTCATAACCGTGCCATCACAATGATTTTTATAAAATGAATTCTTTGCAAACATAGAGCACAAAGGACATTTCATATCAGCTTGAAAGAACCAGTGGAAAGAAAGAACTGGAGATGCTCAACGTATTCTCACCTCAGAAATATTCACGTCTTCATGGTTAAGTTTAGATACATTCATTGGGTTTCTCCTTGTGAGTGAAGAGGAGCTTTAGATTATATTAAGTACATCCCTGGCCAGGTATCTCAGTTGGTTACAGCATTGTCCCAATAAACCAAGGTTGCAGGTTGGATCCCCAGTCAGAGTGCATGCAAGAATCAACCAATGAATGCATAAATAAGTAGAACAACAAATCTCTCTCTCTCTCTCTCTCTCTCTCTCTCTCTCTCTCTCTCTCTCTCTCCTCTCTCTCTCTTTCTCTCTCTCTTCAATCAATAAAAACAATTATAATAACTATGAGCAGCATGAGCAGAAAGAATGAATTCTTCTTAACAGAGATTTCTGTAAAAGAGACCATTTGTGGTAAATCTAGATACACTTTGACCAGAATAGACAGCCTCTCATTATGAGTATCTATTTAGAACTATATCTAGATGGGAGGTTTTTAATCTGAATTTTATTTTAAGTTTAAAGTAACTTAACTTATGCATACATGCATGTAACTGCAAGAAAATATTACTGAGTAGATTGACTAAGATAGTTCTGTGGCGGTAAAGATAGCCAAATTTGGACGTAGATTTGTTGAGTAATATATACTAGCTGCATGACTTAGCAGTTTACCTTCCCAATTTCCTTGTCTATATAATGGAAAGAATAAGAGTGCATATCTTATACTCTTGTTGGGAAAATTATATAAAATAAACCAATTAGCATAAACCTAATTCACACTAGGAACTCAGTACTGTAGAGTGATGATAATGATGATCATGACCATGGCTATCAACAATGACCTGAATGTCTAGCTCGTCCTCACTGTGGATATGCTTGGAATTTTCTTTAACACTACCAACTAATTTTCAATAGCCCCTGTCATTCAAGTAGTTTTCCTATTGCTAACTGATGTAGAACCAAATAATTGTCATAGAGATGGAACTGTTTGGTAGAGACTAAGTACACTTTCCCTCACAATTCCTTAGAAACGTACCCTAAGGAATTCTCTCAGAACTACAACAACAAAAATCCCACTGTTTTTAAGAATGGTCCTGAATATTAACATTATGAATATAAACGAGCTCTCTGATGCTCTTCTTTGTTTCCTATGGGAAAACGTTGTTACACTACACACAGCACAGACACACACAGAGAAATAAGCAATTTTATTAGGAGATCCCAAAGGCTGGTTTTAAATCTCTCAAGGCTCCAGCTTCCCTCCTGGGAAAGAGGATAAAGATATTTACAAACTCATTTGCATCTTCCCATTAAATAACCATGTATGACCATTTCTAAAGACCCCACTCTTCTTCCACAGTAAAGATAGCCTTACCTGGCATTGAAGGAATGGCATTTGCAAGGATTTAGGCTTAAGCCATTAACCCTTTTTGCAATAATGGATAGAGCTCCACCATAAAAGAGAATCCTATTAATAACAAATTTTTACATTTAGCAGCAATGAGTTTTACAGTAAGTAAAATAGCTGAGTTTACCTTGAGGTTCATAAAATTATAAAGCTTAAAGTTCCTAATTAAGACATCTTCATCACTACACACTGGCTTAACACCTGAAATGTTTGCTTTATCATCTAGTCTCAAACTCTACAAATAGCCACGTCTCCATTTGGCCATATTCTTTGCTACTATTATTTATTAAATGTGCTGCAAGTGATTTTTAGATGACTGACCAGAAAGACACTAGTCCTATTTACTTGACATATACTGTGATATGAAAACCCTCAGGAAAAAAAGCAAAAGAAGAATCATTACTTGTTTCTAAATATTGGTGAGTGAAATGAAATACAGTAAAAGGAAAGATATTACTCCTTTAGCTTTATTAGTGAGATTATTAAAGCAGAATTTCTTTTCATGGTAATACCATGACTCTCATGTAGATATAAAATGAACACACGGCAATGCTTTTATTTAACTCATTATTAAATGAGAAAGTGAGGAGTATTTGACAACCAGTTCAAAGGTAAATTAAAAGATAGGCACATTAAATAAATCAGAAATATTGACATAAATTTACAAATGGAGATAATATTTTTCTACAGAAGCGCTAGATTTGTCCCTCCTCTGAGCCAAATTATTTGCTTTTTATAGACAGAAATTATTTATATTGCTATCTAAAATTGGAAGTGTTATAAAATAGCTAAATACAAAGAAAGGCACAGAGCCTCTACATAATTGGGATCAGATAACTGGGATGGTTGTGCTATAGAAATGCATAGTATTCATGCAAGCACACATTTTCTTCTAGAAAATATAATGCTTTTTAAAAAATATATAAGCGCAAAATTACTCCCCCCAAGAGCAATAGCCAATAGAAATCATTGAATACTAAATTGAAAATTCTGTTGAGATATAGTTTATACCATTGCTTCTATGTTAGAAAATATCAGAGTCACGTTTAATTATAGGATGGCAATTAAATACCCTGCTGCATGATCTACATTGAAACAAGATATGCTTCTGATCAACAGAAATTCGTAGGATTGGGCAAGAGGAGGCAAAAATACATTCCATCCTAATAAAAGGATATCATCAGGAAGCCTGCCTGGAGAAGAAATGGTATTACTTTCATGGTGTATGAACATTATGATTGCTGCAATTCTCTTTAAGAGATTTTCAATCCCACTAGATTCTAACTCTTGGCTAATAACAGTTTGCAAAATACCAGCATAGATTTTACCCAAGAGGATCACATGATCCCCATTTAAGGGGAAACGGCTTCTCAGCTCTGTATTTAAAGTACAGCATGTTAGAAAATCCTTCTCAAACAGGAAACAAGTCACTCTGTTATGGGGTAGATAAAGAAGGTCTGAACTATAATTATCTCACATAAATAAGGACGAAGGAAAGGGATGGTTTAGCAAAAAAATCTGCAACTGATTTTCTTGATGTTTTCATAGTCAGTAAATACACTCAATATAATAAATGAATGAATGGATGAATGACTGATTGAATGAATGAATGAATGAGAGAGAGAGAGAGATAGCCCTGCATGTCATGAAGAATCTGAAAGTCCAAGACAAATGCCCTCTCTTCTGCTGGCCCCCTTCTGGGACGAAGGTACCATTTTAATTTCTTCTTTCTTTTTCTCTTTGAATGTTTTTTCAGTGTCTGTCTGTAAAACTTCCCAAAGACTTAAGTCCATCAGTAAGCACAGCACAGAAGTTTGACTTTCGGGAGAGGTGGGCATCTCAGAGCTGTGTAGGCTCTCAGAAGCTTGGCTCCTCATCTGCTTTCCTGGCA
>NW_006292574.1:95540-96242 GCF_000327345.1 Myotis davidii | reverse complement strand
GCATTTCTATAAAACATCATCTGTATATTGCTTTGTATGCCCACCACCCCAAGTCAAATAATCTTGAAACTTATATGACCCTATTAACCAATATCACCCAATACATTTTTTTAAAAAGCAACTTTGATTCCTTACCTGTCCAATTCTTTCTCTCTTTTTGTCTTTACTTCCATTGCCTTTGGGGTCAAATTAACAAAATCTTCTCTAATACCAACGTCCATCAGCTTAGTACCTAGGTTTTCTGCTATGTAATTTATTGTTCCAGGTCTTATATTTAGGTACCCCTCTGTTCAGCCTAATTCATGATGGCTGAAATATGGAAACAACCAAGATGTCCTTTGATAGATGGTTGAATAAAGAAGATGTCGTACATATATACAACGGAATACTCCTCAGCCATAGAAAAGATGAAATACTGCCATTTGTGACAACATGGTTGGACCTTGAGAATACAATGTTTTGCAGGTAAGGCTACAGCATAATGAAACATTTTGCAGGTAAGGCTACAGCATAATGAAACATGATCTTTTGTTCACCATTTTACTCTGGCGATATATGTCCTCTGTGGAAACTTAGAGTACTTTAACAGAATATTTTTTTTTCCAAATAGCATCTTAATCTCACCCTCTTGTGGCAATTATAATTCTGATAAATCATAGAAACAGCGTTTTTCTCTGATTACAATGGTACCACGGCCCTTTC
>NW_006292574.1:93084-95449 GCF_000327345.1 Myotis davidii | reverse complement strand
AAAACTAAATACAAGAAAAGCTAAGCATTCTGGAAGATGCTTGACAGTTCTCATCAGTGCTTCCCATAGTGAGGAAGAGCAACTGTGTCCCTGATGGTTCATGGGATACCGGTGGCACAAAAGCTACACATGGGAGAAGGTGTTAGGTCTGATCAAATAATTGAATTGATACCCCCTCCCTTGGGAACTGAACTTTAGGCCACTTCACAACGGACATTCCATTTGCTTGGACCACATTCAACTAGAAGACCATTATCTCTCCCCTCCAGAGATTCCCAGAATCCGGACCTGCACAGACAATTCTCCACCCAGAAAAAGCCCTCCGAGAGTCCTTTAAAAACCTCTGATTCCCAGTCTTTGAGTGCTGGCGCCATTTTGGACTCAGCCCATCTGGTATCAAGATGACCTAATGTATTTATTATCCCCTACCACTTTGGCCTCGTGCGTTCCTCCTTCTGCAACCCTAACAGAAGGAAGTTTCAATACATGGAGCACAGTGTCCAGGAGCTGCTTTTGAATATGGCCATTTCTGCCCCATGAATGAGTACATGGAATGAATCCAGAGAAATAGATTTTAAAATAAAATCCTGTTACTTTTCCTGAAAACATATAAACCTCTCACTCTGGCTTTTATTTTCCCACTTTTGATGAGCAATTTTTATAAGCAACGTTTTCTTTTCCTTTTAGCCCTACTTATAACAAAAGCGACTGCGGGCATGATAAATGACAATTAGCCCTTAATCTCATTAGAGAAAAATTAGCCAAGGGAGGAGATTGTGGCAGACTGGAGAACTGTTTCTAAATGTGGCAGCCGCTATTTAATTCCAATAATTGTTGCCTGTAGAAATAGAGAGTAAGTATTGCCAGATCTCCCATTACTTGACAGAAGCCAGAAATATGGTATTTTTTCCAAAAATATAGGAATGGTAAGTATTGAGAATTACCAATAATTAAAAAACAAACAAACAAAAAACAACAAAACTTGGTAAACCAGAACATGCAGGCTAAGCAAAACCTACATGAATGTCAATTTTGAGACATAAATGTGAAACTGCTACCTGAAGTTTTTAAGACAACTAAAAGGACATGAAGGTTTTCTCTTGTTTTATGTGTTTTACCACTGAAATGAAACACAAGTTCTAAGTATATACAGTGCTATGATTTAAGGATAACCAAAAGGATTGAGACAGCTCTTCACTGTATAGAATCACCCTTCTTACTTCCAAGCCAGACGAGGTTTGTGTTTCCCTATTGTTCCAAAGTGTCTGATGGTCTAATTACTATAGCTCCAATCAGGCCAAGTAGTGATTCAATTACCTGATAATGCATGATTTAGCTGGACATTTGCATACAGTTCATGCACTACATTGACATTTTATTATAAATTTCCCAACTTGATTTCTTGCTACACCAGATAAAGGCATTCACACTTAACAGGCAAAACCAGAGAGTTATGTACATTCATCAGGTGGTATTACATAGTCAGCCAGTCTATGTAAGTGCGTTTTATTAAAAAATAAATTTTAATGTCGATGGCCTAAACCAAAAAAAAAACTCTCTTATAAAATTGATCATTAGCATCTAAGAAATGTTTACATTATCTTATTTATAACCAATTACTTAATAAAAAAACAAGACTGAAATCTGTTTTATACATGAATAAAGTAAATCTTTGCATTTGGTACCAATTATTAACTAAATACTCTATCCTATATAATAAACAGCTAACATGCTAATTAGACCGAACAGCCAGAAGACCTTCCGGACAAAGCCAGGGCTGCGAGGGCCTGTGAGGGCTGGCTGAGGCTGAGGGCCAGCCGAGGCTGTGAGGGACAGGCCTGTTGCACGAATTTCATGCACAGGGCCTCTAGTCTACACTAATAAAAGAGAAACATGGTAATTGGCGTACGACCCCTACCCTTCCCATTGGCTAATCAGCGAGATATGCAAATTAACTGACAGCCAAGATGGCGACCAGCAGCCAGGCAGCTTAAATTGAACATGAGGCTTGCTTGCTTCAGTGACAGCGGACTCCAACATTCCCCACCTGCCGCTGCAGGCCTCTGAGTGGGCAGTTTGAAACATAGTAACATATAGAAGCTAAAAGAAACTCCAGAAACCTGCTTTCAGCGAGCCGAGCAGGGATCTCAGAGCTGGAGTCAGAGCTAGAGTGATACATTGTTTCGATTACCTACTTTCAGAAGCGGAGGCCTAAGAGCTGGAGCCTCAGAGCTAAAGCTGGCCCAGAATTAAAAAAAAGAAAAAGAAAAAGAAAAAAAGGAGCGGTTGGGAGCTTCCGTCACCCACCAGCCTGAAAACAGCCCTCAGCCCCTCACCCAGACTGGCCAGGCACCCCAGTGGGGAC
>NW_006292574.1:81950-92946 GCF_000327345.1 Myotis davidii | reverse complement strand
AGTGACAGGGTGGAGCTCCTCAACTCCCTGATCAGCCCTTGCTCTGTGTGTGACAGGGGGGAGCTCACCAACCCTCTGATTAACCCTGCTCTGTGCGTGACAAGGGGCGGCGCCCCAACTCCCCAATTGGCCCTGCTCTGAGCCCGACCAGGGGCTGCACCTAGGGATTGGGCCTGCCCTCTGCCACCCGGGAGCAGGATTAAGCCAGCAGGTCGTTATCTCCCGAGGGGTCCCATACTGCGAGGGGGCACAGGCCGGGCGGAGGGACCCCCTCTCCCCCCCAAGTGCACAAATTTTTGTGCACCAGGCCTCTAGTATATATATAAAAGGCTAATATGCAAAGTGTCCCCTTGGGAGTTTGACCGGGAGACCCGGAGTTTGATCACTCGCTATGATGTGCGCTGACCACCAGGGGGCAGCATGGAATGAAGCAAGGCCCCGGCAGGCAGCTGGAAGGCCCCAATCAGCCCTGATTGCCGGACAGGCCTAGGGACCCTACCTGTGCAGCAATTCCATGCACTGGGCCTCTAGTAAATAGATAAGGATCTAATGACTGTAAACTTTCAGTAACTATGCCACCAATAATCACAGCCCTTCCAGATAAACTTACAAATCAGCTTTTAAGAGCAACACATTGCCACTTTCAGACCATTCAATAAGCCTTTTTGTGATGTTCTCATTCAATGAGAATAAGAAGCAAAATGTGCAGAACAATGTTGCCTGAGACTGTGAAGGAGAGCGTTATTCAACACTAATGGCAAATATATCTACATGTCACTAGCAACTCTGTCTCCGAGCTCAGTTATAAATGTTTGAGTAACTTCCAACGAAATATTTATGACAGTTTCCCCCTGAGAAATAATCACAATCTCCATAATGCCTGTGATGGGAAAATGGAGTTTGGGAAATGTATGTTTCTTTACATACATTCAGTGGAAGTTCAGCCTAAAAGCATCAGTGAACAAGGAGGTTTGGTCATCCCAGTCTTCCACCTGGCATGGTAGTCAGCTGCACAGCTTACAGGTTCATGAGGATCTTCCTGGGGGAGGGAGATTTTTGGGAATCACATGCTTCTTACTGTTTCCGAATCATTCAGAACTGTGTCAGGTCATCATAAACATTGGAAAGCTGCCAAAACCGGTTTGGCTCAGTGGATAGAGCGTCGGCCTGCGGACTGAAAGGTCCCGGGTTCGATTCCGGTCAAGGGCATGTACCTGGGTTGCGGGCACATCCCCGGTAGGAGATGTGCAGGAGGCAGCTGATCGATGTTTCTCTCTCATCGATGTTTCTAACTCTCTATCTCTCTCCCTTCCTCTCTGTAAAAAATCAATAAAATATATTTAAAAAAAAACATTGGAAAGCTGTGCAAGACTGGCTTTTGGAGGCATGTATTTATGACATTGATTAAACAGAGAACGCAAAATGTCACTGGCATCGATGTTTATGATATTTCGTGAATTCAGTGTTACTTTCCTTGGGGTTACAATAACCGATGTGTGACTAAAAACACAGAGAGAAAGGCTGGTAAAAGTTAGTAAAAAGCCAGAAGAGTGTTTGGCTAACTCAGAGTTAATATGTGAGATGTTTTCCCCCAAAAATGGAAAACGTTGTGTCTCTGGATATTTTCCAACAACTGAGGCGAACCAGGGTTACCGTGCCATCCCATCTGCTTAAAAAGTAAAAACTAACTGAATCAAAGGAGTTTGGGGCACTTCATGTTATCAAATTATAAATAAAATGATTTTTTTTCTCTCTGAAGTGACTAGTTGTTACTCACAATTTACTTAAATCAAGTAGCAATTAAACTGTGCCTACATATCACTGAAAACAAATCAACTCAAAGAGAAAAGTAAAATCCAGCACGTTGGGTTCACACACATTTGGCTGATAGATAACACTTTTCACTTTTTACCCTTCCATTGCAGCGTCTCAGCCGCAACTCCATAAAACCCCAAGATTCACTCTTGAAGAACAGTGAGTGTTCAGCATGAGAAGACATGACTGTTTCCTCTGTGACTGCCCAGGAATTAAATGCACCACTGAGAGCATTTCATTCATCCTCTCCATTCCTGCACCCAGGAGAAGCACATCCTTTTAATTGATTCCTGCATACTAAGCAGAGAGCTTAGCCAGCCCAAGGCCAAGTTCTGAGAGGGAGCTAGCCAGGTTTGGAGAAGCTCTGAATCCTGATAACCAACCCCCTTTCCCATGTTGCCCTGGGGATGACTCGTTAGTGCAGAGCCACATCATATGCAGGCCAGTCATTCTTAAGAGGATTCAAGCCCTAAAACGTTTCTCTACCCTGATAAACCCAGTGCTTTAAGTCAGCACTTTGCCAATGGCTTTTGAAAATCTACTGAACTTTGTGCATCTATAAAGCCGACATCTGTTAACGACTTATATTCCACTTCACTGTCTCGAATGGAGTCTTTCATCCCCAAGTCTTTGACACAAGGAATGGCCACTGGGACATTCCTGTTTACTGCTAGGCTGACACGGAGAATGGATTTGCTGGCTGGGTCCTTTGAGTGCTCCAGAAGTCTGGCACGGTGTGCAGTGAACACACATAGGGTTGATTTTTATTCCAGAATGGCCAATGCCACTCAAAGGTGAAAGCCTGCACTTCAGAATTACCTGTACAGCTTTTCAAATATACATTGTCCCTGCATTCTGACTCATGGCTGGTGTATGTTCAAAAATATGCATTTGTTTAAAGCAATGCCAACAGAGAAACACAGAGTTGAGTACCACTTAGAAGTAGTTCTGGTTATTAGATTATTCTCTAACTAAATTTTTCCTCGTTTTGAGAGAGAAAACAATTCAGTTAGTTGTTTTGTTTTTTCCCCTGTGAATCTTTTCTTGTATATCAAGAGGTGTAAGCAGAGATTTTCGGTAGCAAACATGATGCTTTCGTCAGGGTTTAAACACAGGTTTTATTTTTCTCTGAGTACCTACCTGCCTTTGATGAATAAGCAGGGAGAGCCCTAAGTAACTGCATGCCATTACTGAAATGAATAGGCAGGCTACACAAAAGCATCCCTGGCCAAGCCACTGAGATTGTAAACACAGATTCCCTGTGGATTGCAAAGTACATGTCTCTTTCCATCAGAACACCCTGTGAGCTTCACAGTATGGTGACTATTTAATTAGGGGGGCTCATCATTGTTGTTGGAATAAAGGTGATCTCCTAGACCAGTGACTTTCAACCAGTGTGCGGCAAGAAATTTCAAAACATGCAATACCTGACTAATTTAGTCAGGGGCACTGACCTCTTTCCCAAATAAAAATTAACAACAGCCAACTTTACAAAAACAATTAACAGCCGTTCAGGGTACACAAATAAAAATTTTACCTGTTTTTGTTATATTGGCCAAAAATATCTGTATTTTGGTGCGCCATAGAATTTTAGTAATCAGTTTATGTGTGCCATGAAATGACAAAGGTTGAAAACCGCTGCCCTAGACTGCTCAGCAAATCTTAACCAGAGCACTTCCGCCACCTAGTGTTCAAAGATTGCAAAATACTCTCGGCATTTGGAGAGAAACAGCTCTTTTCTATCAGACCTAATTAAGTTCTATTTTCCATGGCCAAGGTTAATTCAGGGCTGCCTGGGAGTAATAGGAAGCAGTAACATTTCTGGAAATAACGGCACATGCTTGTCCACTATGACTCATTCACAAATCAACTTGGTTTCTAATAAATGAAATCATTAATGTCATGATTCATTTGTGTGAGTGAACCACATTCTGATTAAACTTGATTCCATAAAGTTACCAGAACACCACAGGTCTTTAGAGCCCCACCCATCCTGTAGGCAACAGTATGTTATTTCCACACAAAGTTTGTAAATGGGAAATTTTTTGCTCTGATTTGGAGGACAGTAGAATCTGGCCAGTTACAATAATATTATTTAACTTTCAACAGTGAGGACTTCAGTATTTGGGGGCTGAGATTCACTTTTCATAAAATACAGCTCACATAAAAATGATATGCCCCAACAAAATGCCTGGGCTTGCAGCTCAGTGGGCTGAGCACCCTTATCGCCCCTTGTGATAATGACAAAGACACTTAATTCTCTCATCTTGGGTTGCTCAGCTGAAAAATGATAAGCCTGAACTTACTCCAAAAATCAAGGAGGTGGTGAGAAATGGCTGTTATGCTCCATACATCTGGTATTAAAAGAGATATGAATGTATTGTGGGCTGAACCAATGCAAAGAGTAAGAGACATAGAAAATTTTGGGGGAATAGAGATAGTTCACTGGATAATGAATTCAAGGAGAAGAGTCTAAAATGACCAGGGCATTCTTCTCTTCAGAGATTTTAAAAATAATAATAATTATAGCTGATGGCTAACTGTAGTCATGACAATTTGCCCAAACAATCATTATGGGCATAGTCTACACCTGACCTTTCCCCTTGCTACCATGATTTGCAAACAAATGAAACCAAATAATGCCATTGAGCACCTATTATATGCCAACCATTTTAGCATATCTGTGTATCTCATTTAATTCAATAATCCTGAGAAGTAGGCTTAATTACATCTATTTACCAATGAAGAAACTGACATTCAGAGAAGTGGCTACATTAATATCGCACAACCAAGAAATGATAGAGTCAGAATTGAAATCAACCTCTGTTTAAGACTCTACTGAATCTCACACAATTTTCCAATATCCAGGAAAGCCCAGTGTTCATGGGAAATAAGAAGAGCATTCAAATTCCTAGTTCCTCCCTCTCCTCCCAAACTCTATTCACTTTTGCTCCAGGAGCTCCTTAGTGTTAGCTGCTAGGAAAACAACAACAACACACCAATACTGAGTAATTCCAAGTTAACCAATATGTCTCAAATGTTAGCCTCTTTCTATTGTGTGCATATTAGCAGGAAACAATGTATTCCTAATTTAAACAAATCTTAAGGAAACATTCAAAATACTTTCAGCTAAAGCCAGGGTTTTATAAAGAGCCTCCTAACACATATACATTAGGAAGTCAGCCCAATCAATTCTGCCCAAGACTAACTTTTTTTTGAAACACTTATTCGATCTGTCACCTACATACTCCGAGGCCTGAATACTGTCCTGTGGTGTAGAATAAAATCGGTTTGACTAAGCATTTGAGGCCATCTCCAAACCAATGTACACTCCTACTCTCCATTTTATAATCTTCCTCTCTAATCAGCCTCTTTTTTCAATTCATCCAAACATGTTCTTGCTTACTGTTCTCTGCTCCTTTGCTTAAAAAATTCTTCAGGTACAGAATAATCGTCCACACTTCGTATCCGTATTCAGATGCTCTTCCTAGTACCTCAGCCGAATTCCCACCTCTTTTCCGAGGGCTTTAGTATCATGTTGGCAATTCATAGTTACCATGTCCAGGATATATGCTAATATCTTACCCCCTCTTACTCTCTTCTTACTCATTATTAGAGCATACTTTTATGTGCTCACATGTTTGCCCGTGTTATACAATAGGCTCCTTTAGGCCAAAAATCTCATTCTATTCAATAAAGCATTGTACTTATTAAGCTCCTACTCAGAGCTAGCCATCATTTACATGACCTCATGCTCTAATACAAAATATATTACCAAACAGAAAGCCTAGTGAAGGAGATGAGAAAGTATTTGTAGGAAAGAAAAGAGAAGAAAAGAAAAAAAGGAAACTAGTCTTTTTAAAGGTCTGATATGATCCTAGGGACCGCATTAGACATCTCACACATTTTATCTCAATGAAACCTAAGGACAGTCCTAGAAGTAAAATTGTTTCCTAATTTTTGTCAACAAAGATACTGACACAAAAGACTGTTAACAACTTTTCAAAGATCATACATTTAATATGTGCCGGAGTTTGTATCAAACCCCTAGTTCCTAGTTTCAAATTTTATCATTTCTTCCTTTTATATGGTAAAGTTTCCTTGTCTGTAACTTAGGAAGTTAAAGACCAGAACTGCAAGGCCAGGAGAACAGATGTTTCACTAGGAAGAGTTACTATAAAAATCTCTTGTGAGGGAGCCTCAGATCTTCCACAGTGCCAGGCGGCCTGCTTCCCTGGCTCCACGCCTCTCCCCTTGCCCCCTCCCCTGTTTCTGGAGTTTAAGTGCTTCACACGCTTTGTGCATTCCTCAAAGCCTACTCACACCTCTGTACGTAGCCTTTCTTCAATAAAACACTCCTGACTTAAACCTTCTGAGTGAGCCATCTGTTGTGTGGTGTGTTTTTTTTGCCAGGCCTCTGACTCGTATATATAATTAGAGTAAGTTATGAAGAATGAACACTATTACTTCACATTGGCTCTTCCTATGACTTCAAATTTATCACTGGAATCTGAAACGCAAACATGTATAACTCATGTTGTTAGAGCCCAAATTTATTACCTAATCCCCACGGGTAGTTCTTCAGTCCTGACTCAGAATTATTTCTCATTAGGAATAATATTTCAGTCTTTAATAATAAAATAATAACCCATTCCTTTCTACCTGTAAATAAAGACCAAAACAATTTTCTGTCTTGGACTCATAGACATCCGCACCTAACTCCATCACAGGAGATGATTCTTGCATTTCTACTTCCTGAGAAAGAGACTGGGTTAAAAGTACAGTTAAATAATGAATTGAAACCAAAGAAGGAGCACTTGACAAACATTGTCTTTTAAATGTGTACATTGAATTGCTTAGTAAGCTGTAACTGTTTGGAAATGTTGCCATCAATGGGTCCTTAAGGACTGAATATTTTTCCTTTTTCTATTTGGATTCTTTTTGGCCCTGTATCTTCATGAATTCTTTGGAATTGGTTTCAGATACGTCTTCTATGGTTCCAGATCAATTAGTTTGTTCTCTGGGCCAGGTTGTTTGAGGAAGGGAAGGGATTGAGAGAGGTTGTGGTTGAGTACAGAGTAGCCTGCATCAATAACTAGTACCATAGCTACACTCTGCTAACATACATAATATGTTATGTAAAACTTACGTATAATATGCTACATTAAAAACTATTATGTAATTTCTAAAAAATTGCCATTTATTTCAAAGCACAGTACATTTTAACTCATTTAATCCTCACAGCAACATGATATATTCTTATTCAGATCTTGCAGATGAGGTAACAGAGGACAGAGAGGATAAAGGGCTCAGCCAGGGCCCCACAGCAATGTATCATTACTATGACTTGAACCAGGCAGTCTGAGGGCCAGTGTAGAAGCCAGTCTCTTAATCACACCGCCTCATCCTCATACCATAAGGCTCTACTTCGCCCTGGTCTGTGTGGGCATCTCAGCACAACAGGAAGTAAACATTAATACATAAATACATCTTTTTAGAATGCAATTTAAGCTTGAAGCAAAATGAAATGCATCTCTGAAAAAGAAAGTCATTTTAGAAATGCCGGCCCCCTTCTCAGTGTTGCATAAATGCTCCTGATGGCTAGTTCCTGAAAGCTTGGCTCGCTCACATCCATGATTGGGGGGGTGAGGGGGGGAGCCTCAAACCACTCCTGGGCCACTGATATCAGCAAGTCTGGGACAGTCCTAGTGGCTAAAATATATGCATAGACCACTGTCTCTCAGCCACAGTCCTTTACCTGGTTTCTAGCTATGACCATTGTATAATTACAGTTGCTTTCTACTAGATAATTCTGGTCATACTAGTCTGGAAGTTGATGGCAACATTTGTAAACATTTATAATTTACCAAGCAATTTAACGTAGAAGCTTAAATGTGCAATTTGCCCAGAGGGTTTCGATGGTTTGCCAGTGCAAAGACTTTACCAGTTTGAGTATCTTGAGAGCGGTGAGCCTCCAACTGGCTGGCCAGGGAAAAGTCTGTTTTTATAACAATTTCAGTAGGTCAGATGATTGGAAGGACAAGGATCCACAGAATATACTTAACACTTACCTAAAGCTTTTAATTACAAGAAAGGATACCCTTGCAGAAGGAGCAAGCAAGCGTTGGAAAAAATCAGGAACTGCCGGGGCTCTCAGATCCTCTGCACACAGCTCTCCTGAGGTGGTTTTCACTGGAGAGCAGGCCTTTGTTACAGAGTTCTAACATCTTTCACCTCTTACCACTTCCTAAAGTACTCACTTACATAGAAAGAATGCAAATTAGGTGGGTATTATCATAAGCTCTCTTCCTTCCATTTAAACCATGGAGGTCTCCTTGGATGTGAGAAAGCTTATTGTCTTACTTTTACTACTAATTTCCAGTTTGTCAACATCATCTGAATTAACAGCATGAAACTGTTGTTATTGAAATCTGAAAACTGCATCTGATATGTATTCTAGAGAAGTTTATTTTTTAAAAAATAATGTTATGGATTGTAAGAGTTCTTTTATATTTTCCTTTGAACAAGAGTGATGATACAATCTCTACCCTGATTCTAATATTTGAAAATAAGTTACTATTATGCATTTGGGAACACACATGTATACACAGACACAAAGAAAATTTGGGGTCATAAAGGACTTTATACCTTTATTTTTTTTTCATTTTCCTCACAACAAAGATATTGATATTTCTATGTTTTCTGGCAGAATGTATGCCACACAAGGAATGAGTTGTCAGGTATTCAGAAATCCTTCCCTTTTATGTATGCATGACAAGGGAATACAGATGAATTTGAAAAGAAAATGCATTGCCACTAAAAAGAATATTGATTTTATCATATGGATGGAAGTTGACTGCTGTAGTTAGCTATTGGGAATAGCATGTTTGGCCCCTTAGGGTTTATTTTGTACTATAATTTCAAATATTTGAAAGTTATATTCTTTCTGCAAGTTACAGGGTTATTTTTTCTCACATCAGAAATTGACTCTTTTTATCTGTGTTTCCCACCTCAGCACAAATTATTTATTGCTATATGGGTTAGAAAGAGTGCAGAAATACGCTTACCTCTTTAATTTCCTTTTAATCAAAAGTAGAAGGGGATCCACAGGGAATGTTTACTTACATCAGAAAGGGCGAAATTTTGACTAGCGATGCTTTCTCCTGAAAGTGTTGATAAAGATGAATTTCCTATATTAGTTTTGATCTTTATTAAATCTCTTTTTCGAGAAGAAAGCCAATACCCAACTGGAGGTGACATGGCACATATATCCCCTGTTTGTACTTTCTCTGCACAGGTAGAAAAAAAAAGATAAAAAGGAAAGGTTGATATTTTAAAAAATATATTTCTTTTCTGATTTTAGAGAGGGAGAGGGAGAGAGAGATAGAAACATCGATGATGAGAGAGAATCATTGATTGGCTGCCTCCTGCATACCCCCTACTGGAGATGGAGCCCGCAACGCAGGCATGTGTCCTTGGCTGGAATCAAACCTGGGACCCCTCAGTCCTCAGGCTGAGGCTCTATCCACTGAGCCCTACTGGCTAGGGTGAAAGGTTGATTTTTTTCTGCCTTATGAAACTATATCGTGATCACCCTTTAGAGTTGTGTTGTATTCACAGAGCTCTCTGTTGAAATAAGTAATCACCCTCATCTGTTTCTAGGTGATGTTCCACTATAATTTTGATACGGTCTCTTTCCAAAACAAAGCAAAAAGAACTGGGAAGTGCCGGAGGCTAAGTTCTTCTAGCTGAGGTCATAATCAAATTAGCAGAGACAGATTAACCGCAGAAAATGTGCAAAGTTTATCATGAATGCTGAGAGTTCATAGATATGAAACCTGGACCGCGTTGGGCAGTTGAGGTTTGTGTGCCATAATGGAGAGAGGATAAAAGGGGCAGAGGTCTGAGATTTTGAAGAAAACAGACTACAGGAAGCTGAGGAAGAGCAGGACGTACATGGCAGGGAAATTCTTACTAGGAAACCCAGACACAATGGGCTGCAGAGGTTGGGGACCTCACCACCAGGCCCTCTGCCTGGGCCTTCCTGCCTGAGGTGAATTTGCTAAGACTCCCTTCCTGGACTGGGTCTCACCATTTGAATCTCTTAGGCAGGTACAGGGGAGGGTCAAAGGTTCTTTCTGGGCCTGTGGTTTCTTAGAAAACCAGCTTGAAATCAATATCCCCAAAGGCACAGTTTTGGGGTTGCAAAACAGAAATGATAGAGCATTGATTACACGTCTCGTTTCCTGGCTTTCAACCCCAAGTCAAATGTCTATTCGGTCATTCAGCCAGCCTGGGCATGGGATGCTATCCAGATAATGATTTAGTGCTTGATGACCACAGGAAAGAGAGGCACCCTGTCACAAAGAGGGTGGCACTCACCAGACATGTAAGAAATAAGGCATGAAGACCCAAAACCAGCAAAGAATTTCCTTCATGGATGTACAGGAACGAGCTAAGTCCCCACAAGGTGCAGGCTTTGAGAACAAATGGGCACAATTGAGTGAGAATTTCAGTTTTGGAAGGTGGAGCACTCTCATGGCAAGGGAGAAAGGAATTAGTCAGGCCCATGGAGGGTGTTCTGACAGTCTTTGAGAAAGAATAGTACAGAGAGAAGAAAAAAAAATGTCTGGGGAAGCAAAACACGGAGTTCTAATGATAAAGCTGATAAAGTGATCACTGAATTGTGACTTGTGAAACTCTGTCCACAAATCCTCAGTGAGTATTCACTTCTCATTAACCTGGGATGAATTTGGTTCTATTTGGGGACTAGATAAAACTGAATCCTGCTTCAAGGTGGTCCCCAGGCTAGAAGAATGTGTGCCCATGGGAGCCCTGCCATTCCTGACACAGGCCTGTGCTGAAATATTCCTCCTGGTACTGCTTCCAGAAGCTGGCTGGAGTCCCAAACAGCCACAGCCCCGACTAGCAAACCAGAAATATGCTACCATGAGTGAAGCACAAAATAGGAGGTAAGATTTTAAATAAAGGGACAATAAGGGAAACACACATTCAGTTTCTGTAGTCACCGACAGAATCTACAGATGCACTGAGGAGAGAAAACTCTCTGCAATCTGGAAGGCCCTTGTTGCAATTCCCCTTCCACTCTTTTTAAAAAATATGGTTTTATTGATTTCAGAGAGGAAGGGAGAGGGAGAGAGAGACAGAAACATCAATGATG
>NW_006292574.1:78470-81846 GCF_000327345.1 Myotis davidii | reverse complement strand
TCTCTATGAAGTGCACCGACCACCAGGGGGCAGACGCTCAATGCAGGAGCTGCTCCCTGGTGGTCAGTGCACTCCCACAGGGGGAGCTCCACTCAGACACAAGTCGGGCTGACAGCTGGTGAGTGCATGGATGGTGACAGGAGCCTCTCTCACCTCTGCAGCAGCACTAAAGATGTCCAACTGCTGGATATCCCCTGAGGGCTCCCAGACTGCAAAAGCAGATAGGCTGGGCTGAGGGACACCTCCTCTCCCCCCCACAGTGCACAAATTTTGTGCACTGGACCTCTAGTTTCTCATAGCCAGAAAGCTCCTGTTGTCACTTGGTCAACCAGGCTATTCCTTCTCCCTCTCAATCCATAGGAATAGTGGAAGAACCTGGAAAGCTGCTGAATATTCTATTGAGATCTATCCCTGGGACCTTCCTTAAAATCTCCATCCTTAAAATCCTTAGGAAGGAGGGCCCTGTGTGCTCTCCCTCCTGGTAGCACCCCAGTGCCTTTCCCCTTCCATTCCCCTCCCCTCCCTACCCCCAGGCCTTTAACCATTACCTTCCTCACTTCTAAGCTCTAAGGGCCCTTCTTCTGCCTGTGAAACTTGTTTCCTGAGTCCATTTCTGCTATCATTCATTTCTTCCACCTCTGTGATTTTCTAAATAAATGTTCTCTCACAGTTTGAGTCTTGGCTCTGAATTTTTTTCCTAGCCAGAACTCAAGTGCTGAGGTTACTAAACCAAGGTCTGGTCTGACTCCTATGGCCTAACACCAGGTGCTATTCTCACTACTGCCAACATATACAGTATAGGTAGTATATATTTTGTGATGTCATGGATTATATAAAAATGATTTGGGGCATCATTGTACTTCAAGCAGATATTAACTAAAATATCTGCATCCTTATTCCAGTTCTCTGAAAGGATAGCTAAGGCACTAGGTAATTTCTTGAATATTTTGGTCAGGAGAGCTTGTTTACAAGTTATTGTGTAGGAAGGACTGAAGTATGAGATCTTGAATTGTCTAGGTATTTCAGACATTAGCTCACAAACCCAAATAGACCTCTGCCTGAAGTAGTATCTAATCTTCTATTTTCCTACAGTTGCAATAGAAATTAAAATAGTAATTACTAGTATTTAAAAATTAAATAACATTCATGTAGAATTCTATTTAGCTTTCAAAATGTTTTCACATATTTTATCCATGATTTCTTAATAATTCTATGCTACTTGAGTTTCCTTTATAATTCTAGCATATTTAGACACATTATTACATTTCTAATTCATTCTCATATTTAAAAAGAACATTTGTGTTAAATGGTATGAATTTTCCTTCTTGAAAAACTTTAGCTCTGTCCTACAGATTATTAAGTTATTGTTTTCATTATTTGTAGTTTTAAAATTTTGAGCAGTATTGTTTTTGGTGGCTCTTTGGACCCAGAGATTATGTAGGGGTGCTCTGCATTTCCCAACCAGTTGTGTTTTTTTATTACTTTAAATTTCATTACTTATTTCTAATTTCCCTGAAATGAGATTAGGGAAAGTAATCTCAATTTGAAAGTATTTTATATTTCAAAAACATTTGAGGATCTCTTTGTAGTCCAGACTAGTGATTTATGATAAATGTGCCATGCATGCCTGATGCTAAACATTTGTTCAACCTTTCAATAATATTACTCTGCTACTTCACATTCACAGCATTTAAAGTCCAGCCTAATGGACCCTCTGCTGGGTCAGCAGAGCATGATATATGACTCCTCAGGAGAGATACAGGATGGCTCTGTCCTTCCTTCCTTCATTCAAGTCATCCTTAATTGATTCCTTCTGCAGACAAGCCTGGGGCTCTGAGCACCTAATCCAGGACAGATCTTGCCCTGCGATGGGTCCTCCTCTTCAGCCCAATGTTGCAAATGGGGAGCCAATCACGGCATCCCGACAGGCCAGGGATTCCTTCCACGTAGGTGCTATTCTGATTCTCATGCTACAGATGAGGAAAATGAGGCTCAGACAGGTGAGGTCACTGCTGAGAGTCACATCTGAGGAAGGAGCAACGCTCCCCTGGGACAGGTGAGGTCACTGCTGAGAGTCTGCCAGTTCCGGAAGAGCAAGCCTTGACCGTCAAATGCCAAAAGCATTACCACATCTGGCATTTGGAATGCTCTCCCTCTGGCCTAAATGCCCTTCCTTGCAAATCTATTATTTCAGGACTCTCTCCTTCCAGAGATGCCTTGCTTTCTGCATAATCTTATGATCCCTCTATTGTGAGCCCTTTATTTTCTGCAGAGCAGAAATTTTAATATAAATTTGTGTCATCTTTCCCCATTAAACTGTGAGCTCATAAGGACAATTATATTCTGCTTAATCTCCTAGGTTCTGCCCCAGCGCCTGTTATACAGCGGCTTCCAATAAGTCATTTGTAGAAGGAGTGAACTGGGCTGCGGATGTGTGATGTCCCAGTTCAGCCCTTGGCTAACTGCAATTCTTTATTTGGTCAGTAGGTGGCAGAGTTGACCAGTAAATTATCATTGGGACTTTGCAGAGCAAGTAAGTCAAACTCTCACCCCACAATGAATATTTTTGCAGCCCGGCCAATATAATGATATGTAAGAAACGTTTTCATAAAAATGTCATAACTTAATTTTTACAATATCTTGTTATAGACAATTATTAATAACTAGAGGCCTGATGCACAAAATTCGTGCAAGAATCGGCCTTCCTTCTCCCACTGCCAGCACTGGCTTCCCCCTGGCACCCAGGACCCAGGCTTCCCTCGCAGCCCTGGCTTCCTCCGGAAGGGCGTCCGGAAGGACGTCTGGTCTAAGTAGCATATTACACTTTTATTATTATAGATGAACTACAATGTTCGCTAATGACTGATTACTATAATCCTGTTGCCTTCATTTCCCTTAGGCACCTTAAACGCAGGCGCACCATTTCTCTCCACTAATACTAGCAGCGAATAGTTTAGCAGCTGATCACCACATCATTAGTCTTGGACTGGCTTGTTTGATGTGTGCAACAGAAAATATTTTGCTTTTGGAAAACAAGAAAAATAGGTTTATTTGATCACGCTTATTAATATTGTGCAGTTATTCAGTGTCTGGTAAGTTAATGTTCAAGAAAAAATATGAATTTTTATTAAAATGTTCGATTATTTTATGTTAACGATTACTCATTTATTTCAGCCCTTTGCATTCAGCATGTTTCTATCGAAATAAACCTACATTTCTATGAAAATTGAAGCCTTTGTTTTTTTGCAGCTCATATGAACTTAAACCTTGTTTATTTCGCCTGTGTTAACCTTTGAGTTTGACATGAGTGATTTAAAACAAACAAAAAACACATTAGAAAGATGGAAATTTTTATGTGTCTTTTACCACAATTTTA